>NC_056729.1:278868825-278917127 GCF_019279795.1 Protopterus annectens | reverse complement strand
AAAACTATATAAAATAAAGGAGTGAATATGAACAGTGAGGACAAGAAGTAAAGGGAAAGAAAACAATGCTTAATTGACAAGATAATGGTAAGAAGGTAATGGGAAATAGAAGAGAGAAGGGGAAAAGTGGTGGCATAGATGGAGAAGAAATGCAGATGATGCATGAGATCTAGTATAAAATGAGTGATACGAGTCATAGGAAAGGGATGACAGATTAACAGTGGAGATTAAGTGAAATAGAGTAGACTAGTATATGAAAACGTAGCTTGGAGAGCAAGTGTATGTCCAAGTGTTATTCAGTTATTCGGTTAGATATCTTTTAATGAAGAAGGAAAACGACACACACACACACACACACACACACACACACACACACACATATATATATATATATATATATATATATATATATATATATAGATAGTAATTGATGCACAAGCTTTAGTTGTGTAAGAGAAAGCATGTTTGGGCCTTCGCGAAAATGTAATTATTTGAGTGCTAGATAGAGATGAGTGAATATGATGTGCTTAAAGCACTATAACACCATTCCAGTTATTTAACTTTGTTATGTGGAGATTTGTAAAAATAGGAGATGCATGTAGAGATTGGACAGTAGATAAGTTGAGTCAAAGTCTTTGAAAGAATTTGCTCTGAAAACATTGTAGAATCTATAATGAAGATATATTTTTTATTATATTTTAAAAATAATATCAAATGTTAGTTTGTCAACTATGGTGATTCCTATTAATTTGCTAAAAGGGATCATTTGTAACTGATTTTTTTTGCTAAGAATAGTAAGAATATAGAAAATAGACATAAAATAAGAGTATTAACTTTGTTTTGTTGGCTTTTATGAGTATTTGGGAGTGTGAGAGCAGTCTCAATAGAATAAGATTAAGGTTAGAGTTTGCAGTGTGAATAAATAAGAGCCAGAGATGATTAGAATAGTGTCATCACCTTATTTGATCGAAGTGGCATGAAATGAGGCAGCAGAAATGTTATTTATGAAGAGATTGAATAGAAGGGCTCTTAGAATAGATCCTTGTAGCACACCAGCAGCTAAAGGCAGGAAGATAGAGTAGAAGGAAATCTAACTGCTTGGGCATGATTAGAGAGATAACTGTAAAAACAGTTAAAAGTCTAATGGGAAAGACCCTAGTTAGTAAAGAATTTGGAGTAATCTAGGTTGTTGTACAGTATTAAAGGCTTTAGACAGAACTAAAAAAGATGGATAATATAAGTTTGTTTTCAATTCTTAATTGGTGTATGACGGTATGGTATGATAATATAACTGTAGTAGTAATATAGTAGGTCAAAAGCCATGTTGAGTGACAGAGAAGATATTATTTTACAGGTAATATAAACTGAAAAATCAAATTGTGAAAGCATTTTTCAAGAATTTTTGAAAGAGAAGATAAGATAGCAATTAGGCCAGGAATTAGACATATCTGTCTAGCTTCATCCTTTATGAAAGACTAGGATACAAGTCTGTTTCCATGGACAGGAAAATAAACTTTAATAATGGTGTGATTTATGAGTATAGATATAGAACATGAGTGATTTAACAGCAGTCTAAAAGTATTCAGCTTGCAGATGATCTTGGGCAAGAGTAGAGGATTTGAACTTGTAGAGGGGTTTTGATAGTTTTGGTTGCTGCTGGTTGTAAAATAAAAGGTGTAGAAGTGATTGATTCTTGAGTAGGGCATTGGCTTAAAGGATTTGGCTGATGCTGTTTAAAGGCACCCACGCAGTTAATAAAATTAGAGTTGAATCTGATTAATTATATAGGGAAATGGATTGGGTGGAGAGGTTCTTCCAAGTTTAAGAAGGTTGTTCTTACATTCATATGTGAATGCTAGATGAATTGCTGTGAAGGGCCTTTATAAGCCTAGCCAATAGCCCTATATCAGAATGAAACCCTGAAATTCTGTTTATGAGGTGAAAACTTTAAACATTATGCCAACCCTTCCAACCTTGCTGTTAATGAAGGTTAAGAAGGATTTTTGGTTTCTGCTTTGTCAGTCTGATAGATAAGTGTAGTAATTTCCTTTGTTAGCTAAAATGTGCTTTATTGAAATTATGGCGTTACCTGTAAGAGTGGAAAGGTGGGGTTCATTGTTTATATGCCATATTTTCCAAGCTTTGCCATGTTATCTCAGTCACTGCTTGGTTTGGGATTTTAGCCAAGAAGCTTGGTTGGTTTTACTTCTGTTTTCTTTCTTCTTTTTTTTTTTCTGATTGGAGTGAGACTATTAAGTATATTTAGGAATATGTTATTAAATGTGAGATCTGCTATATGTAGTGGGAAGATGTTGGGGATCAAAGCTTTTAACATTTCTATAATAAAATAAGTAAATATGTTTGAGAATGTTTGTTTAGTGTTTTTTGCTAGGTTGCAGAAGTGGGATGGTGATCATTCAATGTAGATCCCCAGTGTTAGCTATTTTATCCAGGTGACTGGTTAATATCCAGTCTAGAGGTACCGAGTTTTGGGGTAGATTTAGTAAACATATTAGGGGAGTTTATTAGCTGAGTGAATTGAATCTGGTTGACTGAAGTAGGAGTGGAGTCTTTACTTACTTTACTATAATCATGGTTAAAATCACAAAGGATGAGTGTTGCTTCACTGATGTTAATGGATATCAAGGAGATTATGTCTTCTATAGTAGTGTGATTGTTATTTAGAGAAACATACAGATTAAGTGGGCCTATTGCTTTGTTTTGGTTGAGTTGTAGGTGGTATATTAGATATTCTGTAGAAGATCCAGCTGGCATTTTATGTGAGTAAAGTATAACAGTTAATAGTTTGGAGTAGATAAAGGCATCTCCTCCACCTTTCTTATTAGTTTGATCAGTCCTAATAATATAACCTGGCAGGAGGAAAGTATTATCATTAATGTAAAGTTTAAACCATGTATCAGTAAGGCAATGACATATGGGCTGTGAGTGACAATGCAGTCATACAATTCAGAGATTTATTAGACACACATATTTTAATGTTAATGAATGAGAGTGAGGATTTGGGGGAGAATTAAATTAATGATGAGTTGTTGGAACAATGAAGAAGTATGGATGGATTTAGTGGAATTAGAGGGTCAGAGTTTGAGAGTATGGTGCCTGAGATTTGAAGGACTATGGTTGGCATTAGGAGAATATAAATGTTGTAAAGATTAGGTGTATCATTTAGAGTTAGTTGTACTATATTTTAAGTTTGATTTGGAAATAGTGAGCACTGGAGAAAAAAGTAGTTATTGTTTGATAATCACAGATAAATTATTTTAAGGTGCTTCTATATTGTATAAGGAGTGAGATATAACAGATAAGTGGTCTGTAGAAGATAACATTATAGAGATAGAGAAAATGCAGAAAAGGAGAGCAATATGGTAGGAAGTGGCTAGCAATAGGCAGAGTTGTATGAGTTTGTGCTAATTCGGAGGAACATTATGGGTATGGTGTCATTTAGACACAGAAGTAATGAGGAGACTGAAAATTGTGTAGATTGTTTTAGTCTATATATATATATATATATATATATATATATATATATATATATATATATATATAATGAATTAAATCTTCTGGAGAATTGTTTGGAGTATACAATATTAGGTTACTCTACAAGTGATTATAAAACTGAAGATAGTGGTGATGTTTGGGAAGAGGCTAGGGTAGGATAAAATGTACTTATATCTGGCTTGGGAGGGTTAGAATCTGTGTGAGGTAGGTTTACTTAGTATGCAGTAAGGTAGTGGAAGAGGGGGTGGGAAAGGAGAGGAGAAAGCTGGGAGTCTTGAGTCTTGTGATGGAATATGTCTTTGCACATGAGCAGAGTGAAGTTCCAGTAACTTAAAAGAAAACAGGTAACAAAAACTTGGACTTTAATAGATTTTAAAAGAACTGTGCTTAAATTCAGGGCAGAAAAATATCTGATGTGCTGAGACACAAACATTGACTTATCTTATAGATTCATAGGTTCATAGGTAGGTACTAGGCTATTAGCCCTAGGGCCTATACAAGCCTAGCCAAAAAGGTACCTTGGCTTTCGTCACCCAAGAAAATTATTTTCCTGTGCCCCTCTCAAGCAGAGCCACAGAGGTGATCACCGGGGTGAATTTCCTATTTCCCATCCAATCATCAAAATTTTTCTTGAAGAGTGCTAATGAGGAGCCTTTGTTTGATATAGATAGGTAGTTTGTTCCAGAGTATGGGAAGTCTCTGGGACAGGAATCTATCCCTCCAGTATGTTCTGTCTATTGTGGTGACAAGCATTAGGTTCCTAGAGCGTGTAGCTCAGAGGAATTGGGATTTCTTTAAGTGGAGCATGTCCAACAGCTCTAGGTTTGACATAGCTTTGTATGTTAGGCAGATATGCGACAGAGTAAAGCTGGAGTTTTTTGAGACGGTCTGTGTGGGGCATCTGTTTGAGGCTAGTAAGGTATTTCTGCGGTCTTTCCAGTTGCTGTAGATGTCTTGTGAGGTACATACCAAAAGGGGCGTTGTACTCTATAATGGGTCTAATGAGTGACGAGTAGAGGGGAACAATGACCTCTTTTTTCCTGGATGAGAAACCTTTTGTGATGAGGTGTGCCACTTAGAAGGATTTCCTGAATACTGTGGCGATGTGATTATCAAAGCAGAGACTACTTTATACCTGTGTCCCAAGGTCTCTTATCAAACTTTCGGTGTTAAGTAGACAACCACCTATGTGGTAGCTCATTTGTACAGAGTTTTTACCAAAGGGGATGACAATACATTTTTTGGCATTCAGCTTGAGGTTATGGCTTTGTCTCCAGGCATCTGTCTCAGTGAGGCCCTTTTGTAGGATGTCCACATCATTAGGAATTTCAGTTATGGCTTCTAGTTTGCAGTCATCTGCAAACGTCATTAGCCAAAGACCTTCTGTGTTAGCCTGTACTTCAGAAAAGTAGAGACCAAGCAGGAGACGACCCAGGACTGAACCATGTGGTACTCCACTTGTCACTGGCTTGAAGTCGGATTTGGAGTCTGCTACTTTCTCAGTGTGTGTTCTGTCAGTGAGCCAGTTGGCAACCCAACTTGTGACATAGGGATTTATACCTAGTTTAGTGAGTTTATCTATAATTCCAGAGTGGGGTATGGTGTCAAAAGCCTTGGTGAGATCTAGATAGGCTGTGTGAGCCACCTTACCCTCGTCTACAGCTTTGGTGACTGCTTCAAAGAGGTCAGTCAGGTTTAGTAGACATGATCTATCTTTTACAAACCTAAACTGGGTGGGGTCCAGAGTTTGAAGATTACCAATGTCTTTGTTTATAAGTTTCATGATGATACATTCCATGGCCTTGCAGACCAGACTCATTAGGTTAATGCGGCTGTAGTTCCTGGGGTCTGTGGTGGCTCCCTCTTTGTGGAGTGGGATAACCGTCGCTGTGCGCCATTCAGTGGGCACAAAGCCTGAGGTAAAGCTATGATTGAACATGGTGCATAGGTGGGGTGCCAGTTCATTCTGTAGTTCATGTAGAATGCAGCCTGGGATTTTGTCAGGTCCCATGGATGCTGTGTTCTTGGCTTTGGAGAGTGTAGTTTTTACCTGTGCAGCCGTGATTACAGGAACTTTACATTCTTCTGGTATAGAGATGGGCCCTTTAGTGGGTGATGGGGGAGTAAAGTTAGCACTGAACCTATCTGCCAGGATGTTGGCAGTACCAGCTGTTTCTGTATATTTAGTGCCAGTGTGCTGTAACTCAGAGCAGATCTGAGTGTTGCCATTGAGATTCTTGACATAGCTATAGAATACTTTGTGGTTGTCATTAGAATCAGTGGCGATTTTGTTTTCATAACTAGATTTGGATGATTTTATGAGGGATCTCAGCTTCTTACTGAGGCTTACTAGGGACTTCTTCTAGTCATGGGATTTTACTCTTTTTTTGCAACAGTTTCTTTCTTCTGTTGTAGAGTTTGTTTATGGCAGGGGACCACCAGATTGACTTCCTTTTTTTGGAGGATAGCATCTTGGTTCTGTTAGGGATAGCACGATCCATGCACTCATGTAAGTGCTTATAAAGTGCATTTGTGTAAGATTCAGCAGTCATACCTCTATTGGCCGTCTGCATGGGTGTTGTGAAGTTTGCCACTTCTGTCTTAAGAAGCGCGAAGTTGGCTTTGGAGAAATTTTTTACGGTGGTTTCCCTAATGGGGGGTGGGGGCAGGATGTGGATGTCTAGACTGATTAGCTTGTGTTCGGATCTGACCAATGAGGAATTGACCACTGGTGTGGAACACCGGTTGCCCATGTTGGTAATGACCAGGTATAGGATATTGCTGCCCCTGGTGGGGGTGTGGTTAAGTTGATCCAAAGCATTGGAATTTGTGAATTCCAGAAAACATTGAGCAAAAGAGTTGATACATGAGTATTTTTCCCAGTTAATGTTGGAGTTGTTGAAATCGCCCATTATTAGGGTGCTGGGCTGTACCCTAATATTTCCATTGTATCAAGAAAAGATTAGTGGTAAACCTGGGGCATGGTGGGGGATCTGTAGCAAGCTACAATTTGGATTGCGGTCTTGCCCAGAGTTAGTTGCACTTGGATAGTCTCGGATGCATTATGCTGAGCAACTAGCCTGGAGGTATGGATATCCTTAATGAATATGGACACGCCTCCACCTTTAATGTTTCGGTCCAGGTTAGGTGGCCGAAAGGTGTGGTATGAATTATAGCCTGGTAATGCAGGGGTTCTCTCTGGAGCCTTGAACTGGGTCTCTGTCACTGCACAGATGTCGATGGTCTCCATTTTAAGGAGTGCATTTTGAGGTTTAGACTTCTAGCACTGAGTAGCATTACCCTCAGATTTTGCTTGCTTGTACGTGTGACGGTGGTGAATTTGTCATTTTAACCTTGCCTAAAAAAGGCACTCTAGGGGTGGCAAGAGCCTTAGCCAGTATCCGGAATCCCAAGGGTGGCAGATGCAGGCCATCTCTGGCAAAGCATCGTGGTCTGTTGGTCATGTCATCCCAGGCAGACAGATACTGGATCACCTTAGAATGACACCAGAAGCTTAGCCAATTTTTGAAGTCAATCATCTTGTGCTTGTACTGTGGTATCATTCTGGGTAATGGCAGGATGCTACGCAGGGCTAGGGTCATACCTGCTTGGGCTACAAGATCGGAGAGCTCCTCCATGTCTCTTTTCATGTAGTCCATAGAGGTACATCTCAGGTCATTCACACCAACATGGACAATGACATCCTTGTTGTGGAGTGACCTGAGTGAGTGCATTACAAAACTCTCTTGTTAAGTTAAGTAGTATTTGAGATGACATAAGAGAGCAGACCTGAATGTGTTTTGAGTGTTTTGCTGAAGTGAAAAAGACTGGATTCTCTTGCTTAAGATGAGGCAGTGACAGCCTTTCCCTGAATCATAGGGGAGAAATATTTTATAATAGGCTGGAGATAAACAAAAGTGATGGTGCAGTTATTTCAGACTTTTGAAATAAAGCATGGCAAGTAAATTAAATGATAAAACTGGCCCTTAAAGCAGGTAGGCTATTGATATTTCAGAGCATTAACGCCAGACTTTGTATTGAAATTTGCTTGAATTCAGTGGGACTGAGGAATCTGTGTCTTTAAATTAGATGAGATAAACCTAAAGAAGACCATAGAAAGATGGTAATAAGAGAGAAAATTTACAAAATGCAGAAAATGTTATTATCTAGGGATAAGGTAAGCTTTTGTTACAGTAAGATTGAGCAGTGTCCGTAAATATTACTACTTTGTTCAGGTAGTATATAAACATCAACACTGAGACTAAGTAAAACACATTAGCATGTGACAGTATGTTCAGCACAACAGGACAGGTTTATTGAATCTGGCATAACAATATCCACTGAATTATTAGCTAACCATTAAACATGTCATACAGGCTATCAGTGTTCCCTTAACAAACTCTGTTCCACTAGGTGAATCTGACATACAGCCACTGTCAAAATACAGTGGCAGAGTTAGCCATCCACACCCTTTGACACTTAGCATAACAAGGTGATGAGAATCACTTTTTCTAGTGAAATATTAAAAACAAGGAGTAAAAAAACATAATATAATATTTACAGACAAGCTTTCAAAAACATAGGAAAAAAATAAGAAGGCGTGGCCACACTGGATGATGTCAGCTGTAAACATAGTTTGATGGTCAGATAACAAAGGTGCTGAAATCAAAACTTCAAATGAAAAGCCAGCTTCAAAATAGGAGCATAAAAGTAAAGCCATTACATTAAATTAAAAAGTGTATGGCTGGAGTGCCAGAAATATATGATACCTGTCATGATGGGTAAAGAAATAAGACACTAAAATAGCATACTAGCAATTAGATGTTTCTGAAATATTACACAGAAGAGCTGCTGTCAGTCAATTTCCTAATACCAGGCAGTCCTTGTGTGTATGTTTTAAATGACATGTCACTTTAACATGTATGAATAATGTTTGGTGTGACTTAAAATAATAATGTAGGAAAACATTGCTGACTAGAATGCTGTGAAAACAGACATATACTAATAATAACAACAACACCTGAATGAATCCATCAATAGGAAATCTGTTTGACATTAATGAAGAGGAGTTATAGGGATCTGTATGATTAAACAGGTCAGTTCCTAATAACATATAATTTAATTAAAACTGTGAAACAACTTCTGAAGTTTTGTCACTTTAGCTGTTGTTCTGTTAAGTATGTGGATTCAAAGAGATTGCCTTCCAACTGACCCACTTTGTTATATGACCTTATTCCCTATATCTTACTAAGTGCCCCCCCTAAGTTATTTCCATCAGCTTATTCATTCTTCTTTCATAGGAAGAAGCAGGCTCTTCCAGTCTAGGTGATAACATACTAACTAATCATTCCATGGTGTAGGAATTCATTATCCATTCATTCCTACAGAAGTGAGTCTGGATGTAGTGAGTGAGCCAGTCTGCCAGACCAAGTAAAATCCCTTTATAGTTCAGTGCAGCTAAGCCCCTATGGCATCTCTTTTGACTCTGTAAGATATGCCTACCATAAGGAAGTATGCATGCCTCCACACGTCTGTCCAGTGGCTCAGTGCTGTACACTCTGGACTTCATGTGTTCCACAGTCCCATTCTCCATGTGTGTAGCACCTAGTGCTCCTGTGTCACTTGCTTGACAACATAGAGCTGTCTCCCTCCCTCCCAGCCAGTGAGCTGGCAATGGGTACTCACTCCCATCTTCCTCACCTTGAACGCATGGCAGTCAGGACTTCATCCCTCTGCACCCCTGGGTGGTCTTTTCTTCTTTAGTTTTTGATTAAATGGGCTGTTGCTGGAAATGGACTTGTTGAACTGTAATATAAATGTGGGTGAAATAAATACACATTGTAGCAAATGTCAGGAAAAAATATTCACTCCACATGGACTCAACATGATGAAGCCATTAATGCAGTTTTATTTTTTATTTATCCTTGGTTGACTCTGCTTGTCCCACTAGGCCAGTATCATCTTTCAGGGAGGATCCACAGTAGTACTGGTACTTGTACAACTAAGAGAAATTTGGCTGGGGCTTTGGGGAATTTCCCCTATTCTTTTCAATAGGTGCCATGGGATTTTTTACATCTACCTGAGCTACCACCAACTCAAGCAGATGGGACCTCGGTCTAACATCTCATCCAAAAAATGATATACTCAGGAGTGCAACACCCTCCATTATGTTGCACTTCATTGTCTATCTGGTGTGGGAATAGAGCCCGCAGTCTTCTCAACCAAAAGTGAGTGTGGTACTTCTTGCACCACTGACTCTAACATAAATGTGTTAGTGACCAACCATTTTGACTTGATGAAGAACTACCTGTTAATGTTTGTGGTAGTAATAGATGGTTATATGATAGTAGTAGTACATTAGTATATATATCTGAGACAGCTGGTAGATACACATCATATGGGGACATAGATTTAAGCAATGACAATAGAAGGCCCAAAATAATAACAAACTGAATGTATGGCATGGTTTGGAAAAAACAGAGCAATACTTCAACTGTGAAATATGCAGATACAAATACAAGAATGATGTACTTAGAGAGCTACTAGATAAGATTACCTCTGGCAAAAAATAGTACTGTTGACTGAAAAAAAAACTATTTAACCAACTTTGGTGAAGCAGATATCAGGTACAGAATCATAGGATAACAAAATGGTTCAGATAAATGTACAGAGCATGGAGTCCCATGTCAGGAGGCTGTGCTTCCTGATGCCCATGCTGCAGAATGAGGGTGGGTAATGTGAGACGGAGATCATAGCTGTCCTTCCACCTCCTGTGTTACTTAGATGGGCATGACCATGCATGCAATTGTTTTACCAAAGCTCTAAATTTGCCTTTGATTTTAGCTGCAAAAGTCATGGGGAGTTTTGTCACATGGCTACAGACACAACATCAGCACCATCACTCTCTGTGTTTCACTCACTGTCTCATAACAGAATCTTGTATGGGTTGATTGATATCCTGTACTGTGCATAGTATTTCAATGTATTGTGTGATTGCTATATGTCAGATTCTCAACATAACCTGAAAAAAACAGTTTTTCATGAGAGCAAGTTGCCAGAGCCATCCCGAGGAATATTTTTTAATGCCTACAGTATTATGTTGCACTAGGGATCCCTATTGCTGTGGGATATGTTCTTGTAGCACCAAGTCTTACACTGACTACTTGTAGTGTGGTGGGATACACTGACTACTTGTAGTGTGGTGGGATACACTGACTACTTGTAGTGTGGTGGGATACACTGACTACTTGTAGTGTGGTGGGATACACTGACTACTTGTAGTGTGGTGGGATACACTGACTACTTGTAGTGTGGTGGGATACACTGACTACTTGTAGTGTGGTGGGATACACTGACTACTTGTAGTGTGGTGGGATACACTGACTACTTGTAGTGTGGTGGGATACACTGACTACTTGTAGTGTGGTGGGATACACTGACTACTTGTAGTGTGGTGGGATACACTGACTACTTGTAGTGTGGTGGGATACACTGACTACTTGTAGTGTGGTGGGATACACTGACTACTTGTAGTGTGGTGGGATACACTGACTACTTGTAGTGTGGTGGGATGGGTTCATGATCGGTGGGATACACTGACTACTTGTAGTGTGGTGGGGTGGGTTCATGATCATGCCCTTTTCTTTGTACCAGATTCTCATCCCCCAGAACAGTGACCATCCTTTCATTATAATGGCTGGTGCCTTTAGTATGCAGCATTGTTATGTTTAACTCTCGGTCATCTTTTACCTGTAATAGATTTAGCCAGTGATGACTAAACATAACTTTCTGAGATGGGTTATATTCAGAGCATTCTCCAGTACACCATGTTGGAGGGACAGATTCATATCCCAAAGGCTCCCCTCACTCTGCAACAGGATCCCAATCCATGTTAGGTAGAGCCCCTTACTGACCCTTTTCAAGAGAAATCTTGACGAGTGGATGGGGGATCATAAGTTTACCCCTGGGATCTCTTCTATGTCCTTGCTACACAGAGGCACAGTAAACTAACTTTAACAGGGCTATCTTCTGTGACCTTAACTGATCTAAAAGGGAGGCGAAAGCCAACACACACTCTGGCTAGGCTTTTAAAAGCCCTAGGGCAGATAGCCTAGTATCAACCTATGAACCTATGAACCAATGAACTTATGTTGGCAGCACATATGCATCTTTAAAGATCTTTCCTTGAAATATTCGAGTTCCACGGGACTGGAGGTAGAGAGGTAGGTGCTGAATCATTTACTGTATGCCTGGGACACAGTTGCGGCAACAAAAGAATTTACTGGTGAACATTGTGGCTGGTATGAATTTTAAAGCTGGGAAGCATATTGGTGTGTAATTAATTTATGTGTAGCCCTGGTAATGACTGAAAATGGCATTTAAACCAGTCCTCCCAACCAGTTAACAAACATATGTGAATGTGTAGGAAACCGTGACCCTCATTCTTTTTTTTTTCTACTTTCAGATTGCATGTGATTGTGTGTAAACATGCATGTGTGTGTGTGTGTGTGTGTGTGTGTGTGTGTGTGTGTGTGTGTGTGTGTGTGTGTGTGTGTGTGTGGTGGGGGGCATCAGTGCTGATGTTCTATATTATATTTATTCAGAAACATGAATGTTCTTGAGCTGCAAGAGGGCCCCAAGTTCAGGCATCCTTCCATCATTGAGAAGCGCCACCATGATGTTATCTGAATTGGAGTTTGACTTTGCTGTGTAAGAATATCCAACAGAGGGACCCTGCCTAAAAGGGACTGTGAGATCAGCAAACACTTTAGGCAGCATGGCAAATCCTTGGTATGAGAGGTGTAAGCCATGCCTGGCAAAAGAGGCAGTCTTAACTTCCATCTCATCCCAGGCTGATGCATACTGATTTCCCTTAGAATGACACCAACTGCTTAGCAAATGGTTAAAGCTTACTATCTTATCTTGGTATCTAGCAGTAGCATAGCTAGGGTGGGGTGAGCAGGGCAATTGTCCTGGGTGCTATCTTGTCCAAGGTGCAACTTACCAATGTGAAATTAAAAAAAAAAAAAAAAAAAAATATATATATATATATATATATATATATATATATATATATATGTGTGTGTGTGTGTGTGTGTGTGTGTGTGTGTGTGTGTGTAGCCAAATACCCTTTTTTAACTTTAGGGTAAACAGAAACCCATATGTCCGAGATGCTCCAACGTACCACCCACCCTCACTTACATCATCTTGCTTTGGCATCACCCCAAAAATACCTGTGATTGGTTTCACAGGTAGAGGGGTGGTGTCATGGTGCAAGAAATACAGTGTCTTGGGCTATATTGTTGGTGCCCTTAAGCAGGCTGAGGAATGGACTGTTTTCCCAATGAAAATCGCTCACTGTGGGTGCACAGACCAGGACAGAAAAAAAAAAAAAACACAGCTCTCTCCAGTAAGAACAGTGACTTGCTAGATCATTTTGGTGCTTCTACATACATGCATGGACAGATTACTGAAGGGATCGTTGGGGGAAATGTTTCATTTTGGTGCTTGTACATACATGCATGGACAGATTACTGAAGGGATCGTTGGGGGAAATGTTTCATTTTGGTGCTTGTACATACATGCATGGACAGATTACTGAAGGGATCGTTGGGGGAAATGTTTCATTTTGGTGCTTGTACATACATGCATGGACAGATTACTGAAGGGATCGTTGGGGGAAATGTTTCATTTTGGTGCTTGTACATACATGCATGGACAGATTACTGAAGGGATCGTTGGGGGAATGTTTCATTTTGGTGCTTGTGCATACATGCATGGACAGATTACTGAAGGGATCGTTGGGGGAATGTTTCATTTTGGTGCTTGTGCATACATGCATGGACAGATTACTGAAGGGATCGTTGGGGGAATGTTTCATTTTGGTGCTTGTGCATACATGCATGGACAGATTACTGAAGGGATCGTTGGGGGAAATGTTTCATTTTGGTGCTTGTGCATACATGCATGGACAGATTACTGAAGGGATCGTTGGGGGAAATGTTTCATTTTGGTGCTTGTGCATACATGCATGGACAGATTACTGAAGGGATCGTTGGGGGAATGTTTCATTTGGTGCTTGTGCATACATGCATGGACAGATTACTGAAGGGATCGTTGGGGGAATGTTTCATTTTGGTGCTTGTGCATACATGCATGGACAGATTACTGAAGGGATCGTTGGGGGAATGTTTCATTTTGGTGCTTGTGCATACATGCATGGACAGATTACTGAAGGGATCGTTGGGGAAGTGTTTCATTTTGGTGCTTGTGCATACATGCATGGACAGATTACTGAAGGGATCGTTGGGGGAATGTTTCATTTTGGTGCTTGTGCATACATGCATGGACAGATTACTGAAGGGATCGTTGGGGGAATGTTTCATTTTGGTGCTTGTGCATACATGCATGGACAGATTACTGAAGGGATCGTTGGGGGAATGTTTCATTTTGGTGCTTGTGCATACATGCATGGACAGATTACTGAAGGGATCGTTGGGGAAATGTTTCATTTTGGTGCTTGTGCATACATGCATGGACAGATTACTGAAGGGATCGTTGGGGGAATGTTTCATTTTGGTGCTTGTGCATACATGCATGGACAGATTACTGAAGGGATTGTTGGGGGAATGTTTCATTTTGGTGCTTGTGCATACATGCATGGACAGATTACTGAAGGGATCATTGGGGGGATGTTTCATTTTGGTGCTTGTGCATACATGCATGGACAGATTACTGAAGGGATCGTTGGGGGGATGTTTCATTTTGGTGCTTGTGCATTCCTTTTTCAACAGATTAATCTAGCAGTTACAAGTTCAGTTACACAGTCAACCCTTATTATTTCTATCCATGGCTCTGAAAAAATTGTGATGTTGTAGCATACAGAGAGGGATAGAGGGCAGACTACAGCAACAAAAAGAATGGATAGAGGAGGAAATAGCACTTCAAAAACATAACCATGTTACATCAACTTCTATGGCACAATAGAAAGACAGTAAGATATGTAAGAGTTGTATTTAATATTGTAACACCTATAGAGTTGGAACAGTTTCTAGCCATGATAAATGGTTATAAAGCACAAATCACAAACCACTTATGAGATTCTTTTATTACTGTTTGAACCTCTTCCTAACATTTACTTAAAATATTTCTAAAGAGGAAAGAAGTGATATTATCATTATTGTTTACTGCACAGCTGGAGAATATTAAGCATGCTACACTGAAATGATGATTTTCTATTGATCACATATTTGCACACATACCTGGCACCCCCATTAGTATCTGTGCTTTTAGATTGCTTTGAACAGCTCTGTGTTACTTTACATGTACTATAAATCTTATTTCAAGGATATGGAATATTATGGTTGCCTAATGTAGGCATCAGACTTATTAGCAGAAATGCTGAAAAAATAGTTGTATGACACAGGTAGTTCTTTTGGTTATGCTTTTTGTTCTAGTCTCTGAAGAAATAGGGCTATAGTAGCACTCATTTGGTAGCATTAACTATCTGACCAGTTGCAACACTTGTAGCAGCATCAAAAGTAAGGCTTGATCAACAGATTCTATTATGCAGAGTTCTATACACTGCACAATCATCTTGCATCATGAACTGTGGCACGTGTGTGTGTGTGTGCGTGCGTGTGTGTATGTACTTGCGCGTGTGTGCATGTTTGTGCATGTGTGTGTGTCTGTGTGTATGTGTGTGTGTTATTTAACTGTGTCTGCATCTTGTCTTAGTTTGTTTATTCAGTGACTTAATGGATCAGTAATATGTTATACTGTTTGTTTTTATCTTTTACAAGCTGCATTGCTAAGATTCCTTGCAACACTGTACAGCACTTTTTGTGTCACATAGGTTCATAGATTAGTACTAGGCTAACTGCCCTTTTTTGGGCCATTTGAAGCCTAGCCAGTTACCCTATGTGAGAATCAAACCCTGCACCTTGTGTCTTTAAGGTAAGCACCTTAACCATTATGTCATCCTCCCACCCCACATTTTAAGGATGCTGTCAGTTATTTGCACACTTTTGATGTCCATCTCCATAATGGTGGAAGAAGGACTTTACCACTGAACTGCAGGCTCATCAGGTTAATCAGCATTCTCATGGATGTTGAGAAAATGTTGACAGTGACAGATAATGGTAAATATTCAAGAATCTATCCTCTTTTTTAGATATGTATCCAAATGATAATATGGCAGGCAGTTTATGTGGCCATTTTGACTGAATGAGTCTAGTCTGAATCACTTTCTACATTTTCTATTAAGACACATGCTATACAAACATATGAACATACATGAATGCTAACCCAGAACAAAGAAAGGTTTGCCAGAATTGTCCAGCTATCATCACTTCTCACACAGCTGCCTTGGCCTTAACTGTTTTCCTTTGATCCAGGGACTCCCCCTATCCTTGTTTGTTCCACCAGTTTTCCTGGTAATGCATTCCAGCACCTCACCATCCTCTATGGTAAGTCATAATGCATTAACTCTGTCTAGAATCTGCTCCCTGCACCTGTTACTGATTCATGATCTATCTGAACTGTACACCCATTTGTGTCTTGACACTACACTGTATCCATATTATATTGCCACTGTCTGTATTTAGTATGTGTGTGATGACTTACTCTTCCAGTATTTCCCAACAATGTAACACTTCTTTCTTACCATTTTAATAAATCTTATCTGTACCATTATTTCCAGACGAGTCTCTTTCTCTGTGCATTCTCTTTAAAACTGCATGCTATATTCTAGGCAAATGTTCTCCTATTGGCCTCTACATTATAAAAAGGACTTCTACATATCTCAAAGCCATTTTCCTAACTATATATGACAGCTATCGGCTGATATTCTGCATGGAACTTTTATACTGCTCCATATCATTAATCATAGAATAACAATTTTCCTCATATGTGTTTTCCATTGGTAATGGCATCCCCGATTTGTGCACCACATTTAACCCCCGCAGTGCATAACTCTGAATTTCATACAATTAAATTTCAACTGCCAATTTCTACACCACATACTGAGGCTATGTATGTTCAGTCTTGCAGATTCCATCTTGCATTCACCACTTCTTAGGTTCATAGGTTCATAGGTAGGTACTAGGCTATCTGCCTGAAGGCATTTATAAGACTAGCCAGAATGTGTTGGCTTTTGCCGCCCCCTTAGATTAGTTCCCTGTGCCTCTGTCCAGCAGAGGTTTGCATGTGTTTTAGTGCCATTTTCAAGTAGGCTCATCTTGTTTGCAGGACTGAACCTTCATGAATGTGGTAAACTGCAATGGCCCCAGACGTGAACTCTGAAAGCATATCAGTAACCACATTCTCCACTTACACCCCAATAGTCTTTTCTTTCTTGTCTGATAATCAGCTCTGTATTAATTTCATCTTTTGTTGAGCTTATGTACAACCCCCTAGATTCATCCATTTATTATTTGCCTTGTTACAAATGCCCTGCATCGAAGCTAGCAATTCACTAATTGTATTTTAATAATTTCTAGTGTGCATCAGGAGCAAAAACAAAATAAAACAGCATGATGTATGTGCTGTAAGTAGAAACTGGAACATAACAAAATCATATACCATACAAAGCAAGTAGCAAGAAGTTGATTGATACTATGTAGATGAAGTTATATTGTTTTTTTATTTAGTGTGGATGTTAAACAATATATTCTTGTACTTTTCAAACAAAGAATAATACTTCAGCATATAATGTCTACCATAACAATCAGCACAGCTGGACCAGGTTTTACCATTAAGACATCTTAACATATAACTTTACCCTTGTCCTGCATTACAATCTGAGAATCACTACAGTGTCTAGCATTCTGAGGATTTAAAACATACATTGCTTTAGTCTAACTGCTTCAGGTAGGTCTACAGCAAGATCAAACATTACCATGGATTGCAGCAGAATTAAACTCTCTTCCCCTGAAAATAGCTATCTGGGTATTTCTAAAGAAACACTGTTCACATTATACATGTCTGAATAACGGAGAAAATGTTGACTGACTCAATAATAAACATTCAGGAATATTTTCCATTATTTAGAAATGCGTATATTATAGCATCAGCTATTTTTGAGTAAATAATGATATGTCATTATTCAGGTATACGTGTAGATTGTTGAATATTTCATCAACAAGCAGATATTACTAAGTAGAGTCTGTCTGTCAAATGCTGAACTTATAAAAAGACTAAAATGCATTTTTGGTTCATAGAAGACTCAGTGGTACTGTCTACAATGTATGATTGTACTGTCATAATAATATCTGGTGTCATGAATATTTATATTATTTTAATCAGGCAGTTAACTTCCTCCTGTTCCACGGTTATAGCTTGATAATTCAAAACTGCAGGTATTCCGTCAGTAAATATAAGCTCGCATGGACATCTGTGCATCATTCATGTCCTGTCTGTTCAGGACACAGGTGCAGATCAAAAAAAGTTCCCCATGTTAAATCAGGCCTGCATGATCCTACCGTGTAGCCCTTTTCATCTGTGAAATCATCAAAACCAGTCTAATGGTCTGTACCTGAAATACCTGTGAAAATAACTAGAGAATGATTTGATATTTTTTGATAGTATTCAGAGACTGTCAGTTAATTTTAGCTAAAACAGATTTTTGTCATTTTCTTTCTTCCTTCATTTTCCTTCTTAATGCCTTTCATTTATAAGACTGCCCTCGGATTCATGTCAGCACATCTTCCCCAAGTTTCATCTTAATGCACCTATTGATTTCTAGCCTCAAGAAACTAAAGTTTATCACTATTCTTAATGTATACCTACTTATAGCCAGTATGATTATGCACTTTGTATTCATATGCTGCTTGCTTACCATGTGTGTGCTAATTACTAATTCATTGTTTTATTACACTATAACCGTACCTTTATATCAAAATCATAAGGTATTAATGCTTTTAGCACTGCATGTTATATGCTTGCCATTCTAATAGTTTTATCATCATACAGTCAATTATTATTTTGTTTTAAAGTATCATTTCTTCTAATACACACATTTTATGTACTAATACAGAATAACATTATACTACGTTATCGTGGCAAATCTGCTTAACTAGGTACATTCACCCAAGGTTCATGCATTAAGTAGTACAAATCCAGTGCCTATATTTTCTCTAATATAAGACTGTTTTGCATCCTATCTATCCAAATGATATTCTTATAAACAACTCCAGCATTGCTTAGGAGTACTGTTGAATATCCATGGATACATAAAACAGTCCATGGATACATATGCATACCACAAATCATATGGTAAGTTGCCTATACTGCAGTTTTTAAGCATTTTTGAATACGATTCTCTTCCCTCATACAAATGCCTACTTAAAGGGCAAACCTGTACACAGCAGGAAACATTTACAGTTTCTATATTTATTATGTTCATTATCAACTAAAATTACATCAAGTTCATTTTCACTATATATATATATATATATATATATATATATATATGTATATATATATATATATATATATATATATATATATATATATATATATATATATATATATATTTATATATTTATAGATACAGAATAAAACATTATTCCAGTGCTTGTTGGACTCAGGTAATACTGTGACATATTGCAGTGGCCCACAGCTCCACAGTAATTGCTTATTTATTTTTATTGCAGCCTATGTTTAATGTAGCAAGAATCTATTTTCAGCCAGTTTAAATACATAATATAAAATGCAAGGTGGCATACATTTAGTGCAATTTTATTCACACTGCCATTTTAACAGTCTAGATGAATGTCTTAAGCTATACCCTCTGATATTACTTGACATCAGGAAGAATCCGTCTTTGTAAGTGTGATATTCACTAATGACTTCTGTCTAAAATGAGACATTCTAGTTGCTGTTAAACTAAAAAAAAAAAAAAAAAAAAAACTAAATAAAATAACAGAAACTAAGAGGAGCAGTGTCTATATCCCATTAAAACACATTTACACATACATTCATTATGTATGCTCGCAAGGATTTTTTTTATTTTTATAATTCTTGACTAAGATTCAGTATTGAGGTCTGAAGGGTCACTCTGGTAAATATATTTACAAGTATAGAATTTTTAATTTACTGTCATTGAGGCAAGCTTACTTGTGGACTAGAACTGCTGGTAGTGTGATAGTGAATGGGTTGTGAATGATATGCAGACAGTTAAAGTTACTAATGGATACAGAAAGAGATGTCCAAGTATCCAGCATAGTGTTATATTTTCCTTGGAAGGTGTGTAAGTCAGTTAGGTCTGAATTAGTACTGCCATGTGGGCAAGATCTGCTCACAGTGACAGTTAGGATGGCACAAAGTGTTTTAGGATGTGAATGTCTGCATGTACACATAACAAACACATCACATGCATTCATAATGACAGAAGCAATGCCAGTGCAAGCAACAAGTGTCAGGATAGCAGTCACATCCAGACTTACCAAACATTGTAAACTTAAGCAGACATATCCAGAACTGAGGAAACGTTCTAGTTACTTTACATTATGTGACATTACATAGCTGACACAGCATTTGTCTATTTAATATCTTTCAGTTGCCCCTTCTTTACCCCTTCTCTTACCCAATACCCAGCTGAGGCATTATTTTAGTGTTCTGTTGTCTTACAGTCCACTGTCAAGTCAAGTAATGTTTTATTTACACTGGGCACTATGAATCCAAAGTGACATGTCTTCTTAATTATATAGCAAAACTGGCAATATTTTGGGGCTCCCTATAGGAACTTATATGTTAGTAGCTTGAGACACACCTGCTAACACCTGCCACTTATTCAAACTTTCATTAGACCAATATCTTGTTTCTACATAGCCGTCCCCATAGCTGAAACAATAAAACTACATAACCCTACCAGAACTTAAACACTTATCCTAAAACTGCCACTCAGTTCCCAACCCTACTCCTAACTTCCTTATACTAAACCTTAAACCCCCCCCCTCCTCAGCCATAAATACTCTGATCACTCACTAAACTTAAAACTCCAACCCCATCCCTAAACCCAAATTCTCAGATTATTACATAAAACAGCATTTCTTCTCCTTAACCCTAAACTCCCCTCACGTTCTTTATTCTAAAATCCCCCTCCTGTTCCCTATGTATAAAATGCCCCTCCTGCTCTTTATATCTAAAATCCCTCTTCTGCTGCTTATGCCTAAAATCCCTCTCCTGCTCCCTATGCCTACAATCCCTGTCCCACTATGTCTAAAATCCCTCTCTTGCTCCTTATATCTAAAATCCCCCTCCTGCTCCTTATTTCTAAAATACCTCCTGTTCACTAGGCCTAAAATTTGCCTCCTGCTTCCTCCACACAGCTTCTTGCCTAAACTCCTATTCAAGTTGTAGTGCTAGTAGCAGGCTACACTGGCTACAAGGTGCTTGAGTACCTAGCTTTGAGACAGTGGTTTTCAAGTGCCTGGGACTCAAGTGCTTCTAGTGAACCCAATTTTTCAGTATCTTTATTAAAGTAAAATAGAAGTGATTATAGGAAAAGTTCCAGAATGGAACAAGTATTATCATGTACATTAAAAAAGTGAGTAATGGAGTTCAAATTAGATTGCATTCTGGAGAAATCATTCCAGCTGATGAGGGTAATGAGAGGATTGATGGACACGCTAAGCAAAAAATACAAAATAATATAGGAAGCAGATTCCATCAAGTGTGCAATTATTTAAGATGTATTGCTATGTTCTAAAGCAAATGTAAGTAAATCACTGGAGTTGGATATAATCTCCTTGTCATATATATATCAAATTAGGGTCTATATTACATAATCGAAGAGAAACTTCTTTGAATATGTAATCATCGACCCCTAAAGACCGAAATGCGAAAACCACGAATGGCCAAAACCGCAAATTTTTTCCTAGGGAAAAATTTCAGTTGACCGTTCCTGCAGTTTACCCTTTACCCCATTGTAGAGCGATCTCAGAGTTGGTATATTTAGTTGGGGGTATGGGGGGCATTTGAAGTGTTTGTCTTGTTTCTATGACCCCACAAATTTTTTCCCTAGGAAAAATTTCACGGTTTTGGCCGTTCATGGATTTCGCATTTCAGTGTTTAGGGGTCGATGGTTACATATTTGAATAAGTGTCTCTTCGATTATGTAATATAGACCCTCAAATTATACTGTCTTTTGTGTAGAAACTATTATTTTTGCATTTTATTTTGCTAGTAAAGACAGACCCCTTCTGAATATTTTTCTCAGAGCTGAAAATCCCTTCTGTGACATCATGGAAGACTGAACCCACAATACCTCACTACCTAAATTAATGTATAGACTACTGTATTTCCATACTATATGCATCAGAAGTAGTTTTTTACTTCCCAGAAAGACACATTGTCAGCTAGCTCCTGCAAACAAGGGAAATAGGAAACAGCTCCTCTAAAATGTTAGTTGTTTTTGATTATTCACAGTGCACTATGGTCGCATGTTAATCATCAATCAATACCTATGATGTTATCATTTGTGGGTGTAGTTATAGAGAAAAACTGAGTAAATAGTGAAGCTAAATAATTAAGCAACCTACTATGATCTTTTTTTTGCAAAATCACTTGAAATTTTGCCTTGCAGATGATAACCAGAAGAAAAATTAACTGTAAAACACGCATGCTTCAGAACATGACCAATACACTTCAAAAATTAGTGAATGCTTTTAATCCTGCCCTTTGCAGTTTCATCAGACTAATTAGAACAAAGCCATGAATACCATACTAAGAGCAAGCATACAAATATCATGGCTTAAAACCATCAAGCAAGTCAAAAATGTACAAAAGATATACAATAGAAGCATGCATGAAAAGCAATAGAGCACATAAATAAAGGTCTACCAGCAAGCAAAGTTGCTACACCTCCATAATAGGAAATCACTGACTACTAGTATGTGAATAGAGACACGATGTGGAAGTTAGGAGGCATATACCATCCTCATGTGGAAACTAAGGAGATACATGGAATGCCTGTACCCATGGATATGAAGGCTTGTGTAGCATTATTAAACATTGCAATGTCTTGCATGATAAGCATTAAGAGCTTCTCAGTCAGTAGCGCATTGACATGATGCTACAGCATGTGGAGGAGCATATTTGGTTTCCCTGGACAGCAGAGGATTGAACCACCACAGTGCAGGGATTCTACAATGTAATCCATTTTTCTGAGGTCCTGGGAGCCATTGGCTACACCCACATTGCCAGCAAGGAAACAAGGTCCCACTTCCTCCATGGGTGTCTAGCATATCAAACAGAAGGGCTACCATTCTATCAACTGCAAGTTTGTGTACAATGTTCAAGGTATTATATAAAATGTGTTTTTGCAGTATCCAGGCAGGGCTTGTGATTCTCACATTTGGCACATGTGTGAGCTATACAGGTGGTTCATGTAAGATGACTTACTACAGGGTCAGCAGGCTGGTATGTAGGTACAGACATTGCTTGCCACAGAGTTCTGGATATACTTGCTGAATGGAACCGCACTGTTGCAGAGATAGACCATCATGAAATGTGTGTTTGACTTACAAATGCAATCTTTTGCAGCTTACACACATCTGTTGGCTATCTGCAGTATATGCTAGATACCTGCATTAAGATATTTCTGGCCTGCCCCATTCTAGACCACACAGTGTTCTGAAAACCTTTATAGAGTGAGACCATCATTATACTGTCAGACAGAACTGAAGCAGTAGCAGAGGTGGAGGAGTCAGGCGAGGAGACTTTGGGGAAACTGGTTGGAGCAATACCCCATGTGAGGCAGAAGGAGGCACAATATATAGCAGCACTATCAAAGACAAGGCATCTGGTCCACATCTTTGGACCATAAAATGGAGAATACAGAACAAAAGTGATGAATGCATTAACACACCAAAGCTATGTAGTTCAGTGCACTTACTGGCTATGGTGTGCTGGACAGGGTTATCGTTGTCATCTGCACATATAATGTGGTGCACAGTGACAAGGGACAGCAAGACTAATGCAACAGATGTTTATGAGAGATGGTATGGCAGCTTCACAAGTGGCTAAGAGGTTGGAAGGAGTCATGGATCAAATCCTCCAGGACAGGGGTGCAACTTTCCTGTTTTGAATGCTTACCAGGTATACCACATGGCTGTGGATGACACACAGACCCCATGTGCAAAAATTGGAAATAGGGGTTGTGGATGGATGGATGGATGGATGGATGGATGGATGGTGGATGGATGGATGGATGGATGGATGGATGGATGGATGGATGGATTGATGGTTGGGCTGATAGATGGATGTGGTATCAAGAGTAGAGGTGCCCTGTCCAAGGGATGGTGAAGTAATATGGGATCATGTACAGGAACCATGCTGTGCCCTCCTTATATGGGGAAGCATGATCTCGTGAATGGCGACTGATAAGCTTGGTACTCATTAGGTCAGCAGAGCATAAGGATGACATGTAAATGTGGGATGCAGAGTGTTTGGCCTGGTGAGGTGTTCCCTTGAAACTGTGGGCATGACTCAGGAAGTCTCCACACCTAGGAAGAGTGGCAACCATGCAGAGAAGTGACAGTGATGCAGTCCCTAGCACAGTGTGTGCCATCTACATGCACCTGGCTTGTGGCCATACACTATATGGGCAGCCTCTCACATGGACAAGATGCATATTTGCCACTATCTTAATAGAGGTAGCACTTGATATTAATATGGCCACCTCTGCCATCAGCAGGTATGTCTCCTCTATGCCCCTATATGCCATGTCCTTTAGCATATACTGCATGATGCCAAACGCAGCCAACATCTCCAACATGTTGCATATAACAGCCATTCATGCCCAGATCACTGATCTGCACATTCACTGACTAATGTAAAGGGTGACTCTCAGGTCAGTGTGAATGTTCTGGAGTCATGGCAACAATATCTACCTACATACCTATCCCCTATGCCATGTGAGTGCATCTTGGAGTAAGTGTGGCTCATGGATGACATTTGTGGTGTTGCATCCTGTATAACCTACAGGAAATGTCAGAGTTCAATCCTTGACCATTCTACTGCAAAATATCTGAGGGAGGTTTGCTGACACTACCACTGTGCCATCAGACTATGCCATGTGTAGAGAGTCATCATTGTAGAACAGTGGTTGTTTGTACCTTGACAGCTACTGTAGTTTAAGCTAGCACATGGGGAAGGGAAGTGTTAAGCAAGTTTAGTTATAGGCAAGTCATGAATGTGCATGCAGGTGGATTCACTCTGGCTATACAATAAACTGCAGATAACTTCCAATTTCTGTCTCCATTGGTCATTCAACATGGTGTCTGAAGTGGGATGCCAACTAAATATTGTCCAAGTGTAACGAACCACTTAAGTGCAAAAGGTAAATGAATATATGCTGCAGCAAATGTCAACAGCGTGCAGCAAAAGACTAAGACAATATCACCTAAGTGCCATAACACCTGCCATTGCTAACTGTTGCAATTGTGAGGACAGTCACGAACTTAAACAAGAAAATTGTTTTGTCTATGGTCAACAGTATCACAAATGCAAAAAGTAGAATCTTTTCAAAAAGTTCTGCAGATTGGCAGAGGCTCATGATAAAATTTATCTGACAAAGACATTGATCAAACTGAGACTGTAGCAGACCCTGATGGCAGTGATGAATCTTTTCATGTCGATGGTGTTTCTGTGATCAGTGAGATAGTCAACACAATGGACTCTCACTTGTCAGCAAAGAGTGAAATATTTTGTACCATACAAATTAATGACAAGCCAGTAGAGCTTAAAGTAGACACCAAATCTAAATGTAACATTACATCAGCAAAAGTTTATGCAAAAGTAAGAGAGAATCTCAACTCAACAAGGAGCACAAAACTAGTTGCTTATGGTGGCGAAGAAATTCACACAGATGGCGCTATAGTCCTTCCTTGCCATTCTACAGGTATCCATTATGATTTACAATTCTATGCAGTTCAAAGAGATGTACAGTCATTACTAGGCCTAGAAGACAGCACTCAATAAAGAAGTGTACCATTTGAATACAAACAAAAATGACCGTTTGTCACAACATATCTTTGAAGAATCTGCTGTTATCTTCAAAGTTGAATTGGTAAGCTTCCAGTTACATATTCTGTGAAGCTGAATCATAAAATAAACCCACTCATTTGACCTGCACATAAAACCCTGGTAACAATGCAAAGTAAGGTAAAAGCAGAATTAGACAGAATGGGGAATTTAGATCTTCTTTATCCTGTGGCAGGCCTATTAAATGAGTATCATCCATGGTGGCACCCCACAAGAAAAACTTAGATGACATTCAGATATGCATTGATCCTAGATACTTAAATAAAGCTCTTAAAATTCCTCATCATCTGATGCGCAGAGGAAGTAGTAGCACTGATGCCAAATTTGACCATTTTCTGAGTTTTAGATGCCAAAAACTCCTTTTGACAAGTCTCACTGTATCACAAATCTTCTTTATTAACAACATTCGGCACACCATTTGAGAGACTGCTATTTAAGAAAGCCATTTGGAATCAGTTCTTCCAGTGAAGTATTCCAGCATGCCACGGAACAGATATTTGCTGGATATCCTTGTGCCATTATTGTGGATGACATTAATGGAGGCAATGGCAAAAACGAACATTACATAAATCTCGAGGAAAGTTCTAGACCATGCGCATGAGGTCAACCCCATGATAAATCTTTCAAAATGTGAATTAAAACTGAAAGAAGTCAACTGCATTGGTCACATGTTCACAAATTCAGGGCTACAGCCAGATCCATCAAAGATAACAGCAATCAGTGAAATGCCAGTCTGAAAGAAAGTTACATCTTTACAGCATTTTCTGGGTATGATTAACCATTTGGGAAAATTCATCCCAAACCTCAGTGAACTTTCAGCACCATTGCATGACACATTGCCAACCAATCAGCTTCAAGAAGACAGACTGCATTATTCAAATGGTTCTGAAATACATAGTAATGCTTCAGTACTTAATAAACCTCTAAAGACAGTTCCTGTTTCTAATTCAAATGAAAATCTGTATGTGACATGGGCAGGAAGAGTCTGCAAACCCAGTCCTAAATATATACAGTGAACTGAACTTGAAATTGGGCATGCCATGTTGAACTGTTAATATGATGTTTAATTCTGGAATGTGTTTAAAGAAAATATTAAAGTAAATGTATTCATGTTTTTGAAATCAAGAACAAAGTTAAAGAGGGAGGATGTACAAAAGTGATTGCACCTTGACAGCTTCTGTAGTTTAAGGAAGCACGTGAGGGAGGGCCGTGTTAAGCAAGTCCGGTTATGTGCAAGTCATGAATGTGCATGCAGGTGGAATCATGCTAGCTGTACAATAAACCACTGGTAACTTGCAATCTATGTCTCTACTGGTCATTCAATAATCATTATCAGCCATAGGTGACATGCTGATATCAGGCATGTACCTATTTATTATGGTTGACACTCCAACAACAGAACAAGTGAAATCATAAAGATAACATATGAATTTGTGCCTCTCACCAACAGGTAGCACTCCTGTAACATGCAGCTTAGAAGGTTAACCTATAGACACATATATATGTTGTAGTGCAGGTTGTCATGTCAGTAGCCCCCATGTACCTTGGAAGACAGATATTCATAGGTGATCTATGCACACGACATTTACACTACTAGGTTACTATTACAGCTGTACTGGAAGATGGTATGTACTCGATGCATCCCCCCATGGGCATTTGTGCAGTCATCATTAGACCACTTCCTGCATCCTAAGCACTGCAGTGAATGAGGCTTCTCTCACCTGCATCAAAAAGGAATAACAGGAACTCCTTCAACTATGTGAGATAACTCTGTTAGTGGTCCACCACCTATGGTGGACCTGTCTCTGGTAATATATTTTGCATTGATCTTAGCATGCACTACCATATCTATGACCCTGCAGTGTACCAGCTCTATTGTTCAATTATGGCCACCCACAGCACTGATGTCCCGAATCACTTCTTTTCACACTTAGCCCTTTGAATGACCTATCTGCTTTATCCTTGGAAAGAATAGGCATGTCAAGTGTGCATAGACCTTGCAGTAGCATCTGTATCTCTACTGTGGTGAACTTTTCCAGATGTTGCCATTCCTTCACTCCATTAGCAGGACATCTAGACCTGTAGATGACAGAAGTAGATCAGTGTATATGTATGCATAGCTGTGCTCGGCAGACATCAGTGGCATCAGCACTGTCAACCTGCCTCCATTTGTTGGCTGCAAACCCGTGTGTTACCTGACAATATTCACACACTGCGCCATACTGCAGGCAGCAATGAGCATGATACTACTGCCCACTATTTTGCAGCACTATGCTGACAAGATGGCAGAAGATGACTGTACAAGGGTCTCATTTACCCTGTTGAGGGTGTGGTGATCTATGCAAAGATGGTACAATATTTACCCCAACAGCAGGATAGTAGCATGTCAAGACCATGTGCTCTGTACCAAGAAAGGGTAAGCACCCCCAGAACAGTTCAGTAACCTGATATTCCCTTGTGCTCTGTATGCTTACGGGGTTAAGACCCCTAGCAGCAGAACTGTAACATGCTATGCCCTTGTACTCTTTTACTCTGGATACTTCATTGCTATAGTCTGATCCTATCACTTCCATGTATCTTTCTATGAGTGCTTCCGTCCTGCAGTACATTACCAGTTGGCCTGTCTGTTATTTGTAGGGCTATATAATCCATTATTTGTGTCTGTATTCCAATTCATATGTTGCTGGTTGTAATACAGTCTCCCTCAGTATGATGACTGCAGACTTCATCATGCTAAAATTGCCTTTGTAATACAATGGTTATACTAGTGAGGTCCTGCAGTGCCATAGCTTTTAAATCATTGCAATAAAGCTCATGTATTACATGACACAAACAGAATGATCATGTTACTCCGTGCCTATCCTTGTGCGAGAATAAAAGAAAGTCATTGTATACTACACTAGCGCATGGACACTCATAGTACAGCCTATATATATATATATATATATATATATATATGCTTCTTTTTCATTATATTGTGCAGCTTTGTTATAAAATGCTGCTAATTACATGGAACACCACTACCCTTATTGAAATGTCAACACTTGAAATGTTGAGTGCCAGCAGACTAAAAAAGGGATCTGCACAGGGTAAAGACCCTACCCTGAAAAGCACTTATGCTGAGACACTTACAGGCAACCTTCCTACAACACTAAGACCTCCTGCACAGCACAATCCAAAAAAAAAGGGCCTTCAGTCATCACATGCACACTCCATTAAAACAGCACCCACAGTTTCACATAGTAACACTGTATCCAATGCCTCTACTGCTAAACCCGTAAGGCAAACCAACTTACAACCAAATTTCCTGGACATAGGTGATTCTATAGTGAGGCACACCTATGTCCACTTAACCAGACTGAGTAAGAGAGAGTCACAATTAGCTTTCTTTTCTAGGCTAGGATCCATCAAATCATACAGGGACCACATTGAACCACAGGTACCAGTATGACTCTGTCATAGCCCACGTGGGTGTTAATGACCTGAGATGTACTTCCCATGACCATATGATTCAAGACATGATTGAGCTTGGTGATTATGTGTCTCAGGCAGGTATGAGCATAGCACTGAGCAGCATACTACCTTCTGCGGTGTTGACGCCACGTTATCAACAAAAAATAATTGGTCTTAACAACTGGCATAGGTTCTTGTGTTAGTGCAGGAGGGTACAATATTTAATGGCCTGGGAGGACATGATTGACAGACCGCTCTGCGTTGTCAGGGACGGTCTGCACTTATCCCGTCTAGGCCTTCAGATATTGGCAAAGACCTTTTCGACCCACATACTGCCTTTTATAGGCAATGTCAAATTACCTCCAAACTTAAACCTGCAAAGGAATATCTGAGGGTGGTACTGCTCAATGCTATAAGTCTTAACAAGAAACCCCACTCCCTGTCAGCCTTCCTGTCCTGTCCCCGGAGAGTGTAAACATCAGTGTAGTAATGGAGACATGGTTTAAAGTTGCAGACAGTACCCCAGCAATGCAAGGTTATAATGCCTTTCACACCTTTAGACCACCGACTGCACAGGAGGGAACTCAAATGGAGGAGTCTCAGTCTGTATTAAAAACAACCTCACATCCAGAGTATTTAGAGTGTATGACCCACTGGTACATGTGCAACTCACCTTAAACAGAGTTTCATATCATATCCTTGAACCTATAGGTCCCCTCCATGTCCCAGGAAACTCATACTACCTATGTCAATGTAATAGAACCCTTCACCATTCAACCCAGTATGGTATTCATGGAGGGTCTCGGCTATCTCTCTATAGACTGGTAATCCTACACCACTTCTAATGCACAAACCCAGTGATTCCTAAATTTTGTTAATACCAACATTCTGGTCCATTCTTCTACCAGGAGTACAAGCATTCTTGACCTTGTATTCATAAACATTGGGGGGGGGGGTTGATGTTCATCACCCAATGTAATGTCTTCATTCATCAGATGTGACTATAAGGCAGTATTGCTTGAAATAAAAGTTGAATCTGGGGATACATCAAAACCAAAATCGTTTAGGAACTATTGCAGTGCTAATCTTTCTCTACTAAGTGACACATTGGCTAAATTCCAAGCAACCCTTAACCCAGTAAATATCATAGCATATGCTGAGATACAAAATCTCTGTACAGCTATATTGATAGTTGTATAGAGAGAGCAGTGTCCACTCATATTACAAATACTACAAACTTAAAAGTCAGGCTACTCTGGTGGAATTACAATATCAATTGGTTATACAACAAAAGAAAAAAAAATCTTGGCCAAGCATATATGGAACAAAGCCATACATACTAAAGCCCCCATGACTAGTCTAAACAGGCAGCTAAGATGGTTAATTAATACTTCAAAGGTTACATTTGAAGAAAATATAACTTCTCAGGCAAATGACCACCACAAAGCTTTCTAAAGCTATGCCCATGACCTCAGGAGAAATATGCAACAATGCACAGAACTTATTGTAAATTGCATCACCCACACTGAACCAGAGGCCATTGACAACTTTTTGACTAGCAGGCTCAACTTAAATTTCTCCCGCACTCCCCCACTAGTCCAAAAGAAATACAGCATATCATAATCCTCCCAACCATTACTAGGTACCCATCATCAATGCACTTTCCAAGACCAAAAACACTGCATCAGTGGGCCCCAATAACATCCTAGGATGCTTAATAAATAGCATGAAACCTTTCTGGTCCACTTGAATCACTTTTCAGCTGGACCCTACAGTCAGGTTTTGTGCCCAAGGAATGGAAAATGGCTACAATCATTTCACTGCACAAAGGAGGCACAACCACTGATCTGGGTAACTACAGACCCATAAGTCTGACCAGCCACATAAGTAAGGCCAAAGAATTATCATGGACTTGATAAATGAGGATATCAGTAACTTGCAAATACTGGACCCATCATAACTTGGCTTTGTTAAAGGAAGGTCAAGTGTATTAAATGTGGTGGATTTTTTGAGAGGGTCACCAGAGCATTGGATGAGGCAATAATGTGCCTGACCAAGGCTTTTGATACAATAACCCATTCAGGCATTATAGACAAGCTCACTAATTTCAATATATACCATTTTGTCACCCTCTGGATAGCCAATGAGCTCGCTGGCAGCACCAGGAGGTCAAAATAGGTAAAATGGAAGCAAATGAGATAACTTTATGGCTCACTAAGTTTGCAGATGATTACAAGCTGGGAGTTATCATCGACTCCCATGCAAACACTAACATTCTTCAAAAAGGCCTATATCTGACTAATAAATTTTGCCAAAGCCATGGTCTTAAACTCAGTGCCAAGAAACATATAATTGTACCCTTTGGGAAGTCACCCATCCCATCTAATTACTATGCTGACAATACGTTCTTAAGAGTTGACCTAGTGGTCAGAGATCTAGGTATGCACATAAATAGTAGCCTTACCTTCGACTACCATGTGGCCACAGTGTTGAGGAAATCCTTTTATGTTGCACAACTTATAAGTAGGGGCATGGCATCCAGGTCCAAAGAGGTCATTATCGCACTGTTCTCTGCCCTTATCAGCCCAATCATAGAGTACAATGCTTCTTTCGGCATGTACCTGACCAGGCATATGCAGCAACTAGAGCAACATCAGAGGTTCCTTACAAAAAGAATGCAAGATATAACAAAGCTACCTTATACAGAATGCCTTAAAGCTCTTGCCTTCTAGTCACTCTCTTATAGCTTGCTGAGGGGTGATCTATGCCTGGCTTACAAGGCATCTGCAAATCCCACACTTAAAAATCTCCTGCATATTCATAAGTCGAACAGTACCAGAAATACAAGGTCTAAGGACCTGAATTTTGAATATGAATTAAACAGAATATGCTGGAGAGACAGATATGTGTCCCAGAGACTGCCCCTCCTATTGAACAGGCTTGCCATTCATGGGAAGCTGAGTTTGTCTATTACCCAGTTTAAGTGCAACCTAGACCACAGGATGGGGAGTAGAAAATTTACACTAGGTCTGACACCCCTGTCCCTTATGGAGAGAGAGGTAGCTTATAAATGCCTGGCACTCAATATCCTATTTGGATACAGGATATCATTATTCTTTCAGGGAAAACTTGGCTAGGCTTAGAACCCCCCCTCACATTAGACTAGTAATAATCTATGAATCTATAAAATCTAGGAGAAGAGAGAGTCTTGAACATCACGCTTCCCTTTAAACTTCTTTTTTACAGGGGGGCAAACCCCCCTTCACACCACCAATGTTGGTCGCAAGGCCCCCCAAAAGTATATATACTTACTCTGTAATTCCCATACTTCACAGAAAAGGAAGTATTCCAGGGAAATGATAATCACGGATTTGCTATATGTAAGTCCATTTTTTTTCAGCCAATCAGTTTCTGTGTTTCTGGACTCACTCCAGTGGGCCTATTTCAAATGGTTATGGGTATACTAATGTATGTCTCTGCACATTGGCCTATTGTTTCCCCTTTGCTCTGGTCTACTGAATAGAAATGCCTGGCACCCACGTGCCAAAGTGATGAGTGATGCCACTGGCATCGCCCACTCTAGTGAACAGTGCAGGCACAAGTGCAGTGACATGTGGAGGCACTAGACTAAACTGCTCCAACTGTGGGAGACAAACATTATAGAGAGAAAGAGAGAGAGAGAACAAATGAAAGCATTCTTTTGCAAGCACTTTGCTATGGTTTTGCATTGCAATGGTCTAACTTTATCTTACTGTTCTAGCATTCTTTTTGCTCTGATGTATGCTACTGTGGAAAGTTCTGTTTGTAACACAGTGAGCAGAAAAAGGTGGCATTGACTCAAGAGGCCAACCTGAAGAGGAGGAACATGCTCTCCAGGTCCATAGGTTCATAGGTAAGTACTAGGTAGTTGGTCTGCAGACCACTTCAAGCCAAAAAACATTTTTCATAATTTCCTTCTAGCCTCAAGGAGGGCAAGACAAGAGGAGACCAGGAGGAAACTTGTAAGGATATACTCAACAAAATATTAAGGTTGAAAGTAATTCTGTTAAATGCAGAAATAGAGTTTAGTAATATGTGATCAGCATTCATGCTAAATGACTGTGGCTTGAAAAATAAGGAACTTGCTTAATGGACATATTTTCCTACAAAATCAGCAAAAAATGTAAAAACTGACCTCTTATGTATGCATTACATTGTCAGTAAGAGCAAAAATGTAAAAAGAGGATGTATGTTTTCACATTGCCAGGAAAAAAGCTAATCTAGGTCCTTAAAGGCTGGACAAACAGGAACACAATCTGCATCATATGACATTGTTAAAAAAGTTTGAAGTCAGCATTTGCACAAGAACAGATGTTCTCATACAAAGATCAAAATAGAATATAGAATATATTCATACTGTCAAAAAAGCTGACCTCGTACAAAGAAAGCATTGTTAAAAACAATATCATCAAGTCAGCATCTGCAACAGGATGAGCAATTCTCCAAAATAGAATATGAAGAGGAAATCTATATGTGTGTGCATGACTAAAACAGTATATAAGATCTGTATTAATTCAGTTATGTTAGAGATATCTGTGTAGGAACACACACTTGTTCAGAGGTAATATTGTATCTTTCACATCCTCCATGTTAAAGAAGTAAAGTAGAACAGTACCTGAAGCTGCAACGTTAGTCTGTGTGGTTTGTTATAAAAAGCTATTTGTTACTGCTCTGAGTTGGGTGCTGCAAAGTATATTCTTTTATCAGTGTACATTCTGCAAACTTCTGTGTGCAACAAGACTGTAAATGCAACTATAACCAGACTTTGATTTCAGCAGAATACAGCCAGCAAGACTGAGTGTCTTAAGAAGACTTCGGAGCCATCACAGTAAGATTCACAGTAACAGCACCCTGCTTTAGCACCATTAAAATTAATTTTTCAATGGCAAGCCTACTTCCATTCAAACACAGAGGGAAGGGTAAGCCCTGCAGAGGGTCACTTCAGTCAAATTGCATTAACTAACATTTGTACGTATGTGTAATTTCTAAACAGAAGTATTCCAGTTTATGCAGCTTGCAGCAGTAAATGTTTTTTCAGACGTCTGAATCCAAATTGAGCCTGCAGTGCAGGAAAGTCGCAGTGCCATTAATTCTTCAAAAAAAAAGGTGGACATCTACTTACACAGCAGTTCACTGCCTGTTGTGTTTCCCCAGCTTCTGAAGTGACTCTAAAAAATTTCCAGCCATCAGCAACAACAGCCTGATCACCTGTTTTTTTGCTAACTGGTAAGACTTTTTTCTGTGTCACATTTTTAGTATGAATGCTATTCGATATAATTCGTGCAGGAGTAAACCAAGCTTTAGTAAATTGCAATGTTGGTATACACAGCACATTAGTAAATGTAAAACCTTATTAGGGCAGGTTGATAGTAAGATATTATGCAAATGTATTACAATATTTGACTGGTATCTCAAAAAAAAAACATGTGGGGTATGACAAATGTTTATTGTGTGATTCAACAAAAACTGCATTTTTTTGTGCCATGTCATAAAAAAGTATTGCATACTATCACTAAAAAATAGACTAAAAAGACAGACCTTTTCATGATAAAAAATTAATTAAGGGTAAACTGTTTCCATTATAATCAGATGTTGAACATTTATGTTCTGTCACCACATGTAAAAGGTTTATTTCAGAGTTACAACAGGAGTCAAATCAATTAATGACAGGACCTGTAGTATATCTTGTTACAAAAAAATGTAATAAACTTCTAAGAGACAGACACAATGAGTTCAGAAAGCTTAGACAAGCTATACAAACATTTTTTCAAAAGGGCATAGGAGTTTCAAATTCAGCAGAACAGCTTACTAAAGAATGTCAGAAAGACCATGCAACATTACAGGAAACTCTTCAACAGCAGTTACAAAATAAAGAAAATAAATTAGCTAAACTGACAGAGACTCACTTCCTCCATACATTGGAAAAGAGCAGGGAACTACAACTGATCTGTACAAAAGAGATATATTTTATAATATGTTTGTGTTTTAAAAATGGTTAAGCATACATGGTAGGATGGCAAAATCTAAACAAATCATTCTCAGATGTTTAAAACTTCCATTCAGTTAAAGCAGGACATTTATCAGTACTACAGTAAAAAAGAGGAAATAACTGCCATTCTCATAGCATCGTCAAAAGGTACACAAAACAGTTCTAGTGCATAAAATTAAATAAAAATAGTTAATAAGAGTAAAGATTTAAAGTCACAAGACTGACATGCTAAAATAAAGATTTAAAGTCATGAGACTGGCATGCATGTATTTTCTTTTCATCTAAAATACATCTGTCACAATGCAAAAGAATAACAGGCAGGCAACAGCAAATATAAATAATGTAAATATAAACATATGTTAGTTAAGCTAATATCTATTTTAATCCATTGTATTGGGTGGTAGGGTACCAAGAAGACTTCACAAATTTCTCTTCTCAAGTTCAGTAATCCTCTGGCAGATATATCCCAAAGTAATAGCCTCTGTTCAGTTTTATCCAGATAAACAAGTCTGCTTACCTTCTGCTAAAGGTAAGCAGACTTGTTTATGTGGAGAAAACTGAACAGAGGCTATTACTTTGGGATATATCTGCACAAAGGATTACTGAACGTGTGAAGAGAAATTTGTGAAGTCTTCTTGGGAACCTACCACCCAATACAGCAGATTATTGTGTGTGAACTTCATTGGTTGTTTTTTCGCTGGTTGCAGACATATTACTAATATCTATTTTGTTTTTTTACAATTTTTTATAATTGTATAGTAACACCACACCAAACAGTTAAAGTTCTAAATTTTAAAAAGAAATAAAATCACAAATGGTATCAATCAAGCAGTCTTTATAAAATAAATGGCAGGGCAGTTAAATAAATAAAAAAAAATACCGAAAATCCAAGTTAAAAAATATGTAAGCTAATTGTAAAATGTCTAGTTATATAGTATAAATGCATAGTTATGCAAGATACAAACACATTATAATTCTGTTTTATAACTGCATTTTACTATTAAATTGCAAGTGTATTAAAAAATGCTAAAAGAGTTAACTATAGTTTACAGAGTATAAAATGTAAACTCAGACCTTCCCAGACTGGATAAATAGTTACAGGAAATGTTGTAAAAACAAAATCAAAAACAAGACTGATTGCCAGACAAGTGGCTTATATTTTTCTAAACTATTATTGTTATTAAAATATAATTGTTAAATGTTTACATGTAGCACTATTTGGTATTTGTAATAAAATGTCATAATTGTGCAAACATGTTCTTAATAATCAGTTTGCAAGTAAATGTGAAAAGTAAAAAACTCAGTTACATCAAGTACAGTCAGCAGATGGGCTATAATATGCATACAGTTCAAATCAATTGTGCAGGTGGGTATAAATACCTACTAGTGGTAATAAACAGCAAAAGCTTTATAAAAATTATCTAATCAGATAAAAGTCCATAGTTTGTTAGTAACTTAATAAAGTAAATGTATAACCAAAGTATTGGGTTAGTATACATTCTATTCTCACAGCATAAAGCAAATAAACAATACTGCAGTATACTACAGGGGGAGGGGCACTCTCTCAGTTTTACACTGACTGTATAAGCAGTACTGCACAAGGGTCTAAAATAGAGCTACAGAAAGAAATAATATTTCATTCCTTCTTGACAACAATACTCTTTAAAAAAAAAAAAAAAAAACAGGTATTAGTGCATAAAAAACACTGGTAAACAGATTAAATATAAAAGTCCAAAATATTTTATGCTAGTTATTATTGTATTGTATAGTATTAAATTGTATTTGCAACATGTTAAACTGCAAAGCTATAGAAAATGGGTTTAAAATTGCTTTATTAAAGCTATACAAGAGAAAATAAAGTTATGCAAAAGGCATAAATGTTTTTAATAGCAAGACTGGTCACTATTTTTAATATGTTTTTGGCAAAACAATGTTGGTATGCAAAAAGCATAGTTGCCTCTGGTGGCAATTCCACTAAATACTTCTAAAGAGACATAACATTTTTCCAAAATTTTGCTTAATGTTAATGTTACTAAATTTGTAAGACTGGACTACATGTACTTTACAGTTTTTGTATGTACAGATACAAAAAAAAATCAGTACAGATAAAATGAATGTCTAGTAATAAATATGTGTGAATAACCATGTTTAAAAAAAAATGAGTCCAGGGTACCTACTAGATTAAAATGCATAAATAGCAAACAGTCTGTATAAATACACACTGTACAAAATACATTGTAATAAGTTCAAAAATAATTTGTCAAGTTGTAATATTATCACTGGTTTCAAGTTGTAGTTTTATCATTGGTTTTTAGACCATCATTTTATCTGTACTAGTATTAGTTACCCCAGCTAAAAAATATATATATTCAAATATTGTATTCATACAGCTAATGGACTAATATGTAAACAGCATTTTTCAGAGTATATTTCACTGTCAATTAAAGTTTATGGGCAGTTGAAAAATATAACCACAATGTTATGGTTAAAATGACATTAAAACTGTATATTTTCAGCAGTGTATAAATGCTTGCAGTAGTACATAGTTCTTGTCTTTTATAAATATTAGTCTATTTCTAATCTTTTAATATAAAATTATTAATAAAAGAAAAGAGTTAATTCAACAGTTGCAAAGAGTAAATGGAACAGTTCTAAGTCATAAATTAAATTCTGTAATTGCAAAAAAATAAATTAATCAAGTTAGAAAATAAAACTAAAGCAGACACAGCTCATGACTAATATATTTTCACAGAATGGTCTACAAAAGAAAAAGTTGTTAGATACATTCAGTTTTAGTAGTAATGCTTTTATATCACTGTATTAACTATGCAAAATTGCATTTGACTTGTATCAAAAAAAGACTAAAGGTTTTGTTTCTTAATGTGTTTCCAAAAAAAAAAGAAAAAATTTTCAGCCAGAGCTATGTCATACAATATGATTGCCATTTTTAAATTGCTAAGCTATATTCCTACATTAAAGTAAACTTTTTATTTTATTCTTTATCTTTCATATATTTGTAGCAGAATTAATTTCAACCTTATATTCACAATTCACAAACTCTAATAAAACGTAAGGCTGCATTTCCAGTTATCTTTGTTTACCTTGAAGGTGGCAAGGGTGCTACTCTCCTTAACATGTAGTGGAAGTTTGTTGCAGAGATGATGGCTACATTGGGATATGAATCTATTGGGACCAATGTGTCTTATTTGCTTGCTGATGAAGCTTAGCTCCTTTAACCAAATATTTTATATACCATTAGTTCTGCAAAGGAACAGGAGATAAAATATGGTTGGATCTTTCATTGTAAGAAAGGCTAGCCATAGATCTCCATGGAGGAGTCTGTAAGATACTGAGTACAGAGAAATCTTTGCCAGTGTCTACTGATAACTAAGTCTTTTCAGTGCACTGATCTTTTTAGATATGAATCTCTGGGGTCTCTCGGGTTGTGTGATATGTTCATTTATATATTACATGCCAAAAAGTGTATTTTACTCAATAATGTGTCTGATAAAATAAGAGAAGTGGGGAATTAGATTTTGTAGAAATAGTTTTGGAAACTAGATGGGCCAGATAAAAGGCTTTCTGGACTGCAGTGGAGACATGATGGTCTAATGACAAAGAATTATCAACAAGAGTACCCAGATCCCTTACAACAGTGTCTGATAGGAGGGAAGCACCTCCTATATGCTAAGTGAAACTGTTATTTTTACAAAAATTAACTGTTACATGTTTTTAGATTTAACTTGAGACCATTGCCTTTGCACCAATTGTTAAATGGTCTATGCCATGTTGTAGTAATTGTGAGTCAGTTGAAAAGTGAATAATAACACCCAGTTTACAGCCATCTGCAAACTTAGTCAACCATAGGCCAAAAATGCTGGTCTGAAAGTCTGAGAAATATATGTGAAAAAGGATAAAGCCCAAAACTAAGTCTTGTGTTACATCATTGGTTGCTGTTTTACTTTTGGAAGTGGAAACTGCTTCTCTAACCAGTAAGCTATCCATTGCACATTATAAGGATTTATATTCAGATTTACAAGTCTATCAATAATGCTTGTATCTGGAATAGTGTCAAAGATCTTGGCCAGGTCTAGATATGTTGTATGAACTGCATAACCACTATTCACTGCTTCAGTTACTTTTTTCAAAGAAATGAATGATGTTAAAGATAAAAGACCTTCCCTTGATGAAGTCAAACTGATACTGGTCCAAAATTGAGAGATTTCCAATGTCCAGGCTAATGAAGTCTGAGATATTGCACTCCATAGCATTATATATGAGGCTAGTGGGACTAATGAGTCTGTAATTACCAAGGTCCATTGTTGGGCCACCCTTATGTAATGGCATTATAATGGCTGTTTTCCAGGCTTCGGGAATGTAGCCAGTGGCGAGGCTTAGATTAAAGAGGTTAAGTAGGGGTTCAGAAAGGTCAATTTTGCATTGATAATCGGTCAACCTGGTATGTTATCAGAGCCCATGAATGAAGTATTCTTAGTTTTTGAAAGGGCTGAGAGAATTTGTTCCATAGTAATTAGAGGGGGTGGCTGGAACTGTGGAACATCTGGGATAGCTATAACTGTGGGTTGAGTAAAATTTGCACTAAATTTGTTAGCTACTATATTAGCAATTTTGTTTGGTTCAGATAGTGTAGTATTATTGAGGGCTAGCTGTGAACACTGTTGAGTGTTAAAGAAAGATTTGAAGTTATATTTTAAGTTCATACTCAACTTTGATCTATCTATTGGTTCCCTTAAGCTCTTTGTTAGTTTGCTTTAGTGTTTTCTTAAGGCAGGTAGGTAGAATGAGGCCTCTGATAAGCATCAAACAGTTTATTTCTCTTGTTATGTAATTAATTTATGCAGGTATTTCACCAGAGGGGGGTTTGCTTTTAAGCTTTTCATTATATTTTATGAGAACAGGGACCTTCTCATTAATACAGCTATTTAAGTGGAAATAGAAGTCAGAGGCATAGCTGGCCACTGTAGAATAGGATCTTTCAGAGGCGGATTGCAGCAGAACTTATTTAAGTCATCAAGTAACTGGAGAAAGTTTGCTTTTGAGAAGTCCCTAAACACAAAGCTATTTACAGTGGACGTAACACCAATTTTAAAGGAAAAGTCACTAAAGTATGATCTGATTTGACAAGACAGAATAACTCATATGGAGCTGACCAAGAAATGAGAGATCCAAAATATTCAGGCCCCTAGTAGGAGAGTTAGCTATGTGTAAAAGAGAGGTAGCATTTATAATATCAAGAAAGTGCTTGGTATATCGACCATTGGCAGTGTAGGTCAGCCTGTTTACTGATGGATAGTTGAAGTCCCCCAGCAGAAATGTCTCAGCCTTAACTGGAATGTCAGCTAATGTGTGAAGATAGCAATCATGCTCAGAAGGACATAGAAGATGTTCTATAAGTAGCTAAGAAGTGGTAATTTGGCTTGTGTAGGGTGACTTGGACTTCTGGGAGTAAACATGTCATGTCCCAAGGAATCTAGTAATGAAATCTTTGACAAATACTGATAGTCCCCCACAATTACTAGTGGGTCTGCAGATGTGATATTCATTATACCCAGAAACAGAGGGAGTATTTTTATTGTTCTGAAACTATGTTTCTGTAACCATACATTCATAAGTGTGTTCAAGATGCAAGAATACCTCAATATTGGGCATTTTTTGTTTAGACTCCTGGCATTAAACAGAGCCACATTAATGTGTTCCAAATTAAAATTTACTAGGTTGTGATATTCATAAGATGGACTCTGCCTAAAAAAATGTACCATGAGGACAACAAAAGCTTTAGCCAGAATGCAAAATCCCTGATAAGAGAGGCGAAGGCCATTTCTGGCAAAGCAGGAAGGCATGTCAGCCATCTCATCCAGAGTGAATACTTACTAGATCCCCTAGGATGACACCAACTACATAGCCAATTATTAGTTCCAAATATCTTTTCCTTGAATCTCAGAATCATCCTGAGTGATGGCAAAATTCCACACAGGGCCCAGTTCATCAAAGTGTTCATATTCAAGTTTTATTCTATCCCAGATGCTAAATGAACCATCGGTGTAATGAGCATGAAGCTTAACGTCATGAACACTTAACACATTTGTAATAAAAAGCATTGTTCCTGTCTTATTAAAATTATGTTGTCAAAAAGGGGTTATATCAGCCCTCATGTCTATGCATGTAAGTTGGTGATAATAAACACCTTCAAATATGAAGAAATTATTCTTCAAAACTAAGTCAGTAAACACATTTGAATAGATTAACTTGATTATTCTTTAGATCTGTTTTTTTTTGTTTGATAAATAATCTCTCATGTAGTCCAATCTAACCACTAAAGGAGTACATGTTTACAAAGAGACAAAGTCTATGGTAGCATATTTATTGCATTAATTATAGATTAATAGATATTCCAAAGCTATTGAGTTGTGTAGGTTCATAGGTAAGTACTAGGCTAGCTGCCCTTGTGGGGCATTTTAAGGCTAGCCAATTTCTCCCTTTGTGCTCAAAACAACCCATCCCATTTGGATATAGACTGGCCTTACCCATTCCCGTGCCATTATTTATATATTAACCCTAATGAGAATAACTTGACTCATACCATAGGGGACCCATGCATGGGATAAAGTATTTAATTGCTGCCTGTGTCCATTAGTAGTACGGGTGACAGTCCTGGGGTAAATTTTCTATTTCCCATCCATAGATCTAAGCTACACTTTAAAATGAACAGGGAGGAACTTTGTTTTATGTAGATGGAGAGTCTGTTCCACAGCAGTGATATCCTCTGTGAAATATGCCTCTCCCGCCAAACCATTTTGTTGATGTTGCAGAAGAGGTTTAGATCCCCAGACCAAGTATATTTTATGCCATTTGACTTCCTGATGTGGAGTAAATCCAGCATTAATAGATCTGAGGATGCCATATATGCCAGATACAGGTCACCTCTCAGCAGTCTGTAGGATACCAAGTACAGTGACAGGGCTTTTATTTGATCCATGTAGGATACGTTTTTTAAGCCTTGTATCCTTTTAGTAAGGTATCTCTGTGTGTGTTACAGTTGTTGCATATGTCTAGACAGATGTATGATAAAGGGGCACTATATTCAATGATTGTCCTAATTATAACCATTTACATATTGCCAGTACCCTCCATCAGGTGCCACACCTCTTTTCTCCAGAAGGGCCCAGAGTACATTTGTGAATACCCATCCAGTCATGTAGCTTATTTTTAAATTAAATGTGTCAGTTACACTGGTTGACATGTGGTGGAAGTCTGTTCCAGTGGCTTTGAAAGTACTGGGTTATAAACCTGTCCCTCTGCTGTGTTTTTCTTATTTTTTGGTGAAGATCTGGGTTGCTGGTTCTACTAGTGGACTTGTGAAGATAAAGGAGGCCCAGCATGACTGGACCTGTGATGTGTGGTAAGAGGAAAGACATCTCCCCCAGAAGTATAGAAGACACAGAATAAAGGGATATAGCTTCCAGCCTCTATTGATAGGTCAAGAACTTTAGACATGTAATCTTTTTGGTTAGGAACCCTGGGGTCTTTCTGACTGATATATATATGGAGATACATCCTAAATGGGGCATTATACTCTGTTACTGGTCTGATCAGTGCTGAGTATAAGGGAGTGATTATCTCTTTTAGAGTTTTAGATATTCCTTTTCAGTTACCTGTGCTAAATAAAAGGTTTTCCTGACAACCATTTCATGTGATATTGAAAAGAGATGGAATTACTAATACCATGGGGTCAGGAATTAAGTAATTCAGGATGTTAGACATCTATCAGACCTATTTGGAGGCATTGTTCATTCAGAGAAGGCTGGCTGGAAGCCATGATGAGGCTGGATATATCAGGCTTGTCACAATGGCACTTACCTAATCAGTCTGCTCATTCATATCCCATTGAATCATGGGAATGCAATACACTGAAAGCTTTGGCTACTTTAGATGGGGTCACTGCTGTTGTTTGTTTATTTATTTAAGTAGAGAATCATGTTTTACTTTAAGAATACATAAACAATGTGTTCCTTGGAAATTGGCTTCTCTGCCCTATGTTGGTCTTGCACAAATATTAAACACCACCAGTATAGCATGATAAATACTCATAATGTCATTTAACCTTTTTTTAAATTAAGACTAAATCATTTTTTATGTATTGTTAAGCTTGGACTAAATCATTTTTATGTATTGTTAAGCTCAGCAAATAAGCTAACTAAAATAAGTTAGCCATGCTGGACATAACGACATTTTTGATTTCACTTCATTTGATTTCATTGCAAAGTGGGTCCCTCTGCAGATGTGGGTCCTGAGTGGTCACCCAGATTGTCCCTATTATTATTTACCCCTGCAAGCTTCTTATTTGGGCTTTCTCTGCGAATGAATTTCTTGCCCAGTGCTACTGTTCTTGTCACATGATTCCCCTTAAGCATTCCCTTTAAGCAAGAATAAATTCTGTCTAGACTGGGCTTTCCTTAGCCCCCTGTTATACCTCGGTACCTCAGTCATTCAACTTCTCTAGCCGTGTTTGAGATCTCATAAAGATCCAGCCTAATATACAAGAACACATCATTTAAAGCATTATTGCTATCAATTACAATGAATGCTGTTATATAAACACTATTTACAAAACTTTATAACCGTGTTTCTATACATTTAGATCACTTGTATGCTCACACTTGTTTAACTAGATAGCTTTATAGCTAGCTAAATATATATATATATATATATATATATATATATATATATATATATACATATATAGGTTTACATTCACATGGTCGAGCGCACATTGCTCAATCATACATTTAACTGACATTTTTTTTATATAGATATATAGCTTTACAATCATATTGTCGAGCGCACATTGCTTGACCATACAGTTAACTGAAATTTCAAAGTGAATCTCGTAATGCTGAACGGTCGGAATATCGTAAAAAAACATCGGATTCGACATTTCCGGCCGCTCTACAGCCTAAAACGAGTGCTAACATGGGTCAAAAAGGGGATGGAATTTTGCGATTCGCAACACTTGCAGTCACATTTTGTGATGTTGCCGCACTCCTTTCGGCCATATGTGGTCGACCATTTACCGGTCGACCATATGCATGTACACCATATAGATAGATAGACAGATATACAATTTAGGTAGTACTTCGTGTTATTTACTTTAAATTTAATTGGTAAGAGTTGAAGTAATAATACTCAAATTTTCAGTCCTTATATCTGTTCTGAAAACCTGCTGAGATCCATTTTGTAAATACATATAAGAAGTGAAGATGCCTATTCTGGCACTCAGTGCCATCTCCAGATCTGGTGTCCCCCTGAACTTTAAACTAAGGAACAATAACATTCTTTTCTTTTTTTTTATCCTTTTAAACTGTAGCAAACTTTGTTACAAGTGTAACAAGCAGCTGTCAATATTACAAACGCTGTGGCGACCCCTAACTGGGAAAAGCCAAAAGACACAAACAAACAAACAAACTGAGAGCTGAAGTGTTTCAGGTCTGATTAATGTGACCAAAAAATGCATTACTGGCATTGATTTCTCAATGACAGTAATGCCCTAAAGACTGATTGGCATTTGCTAATTGTGGCACTGAATACTTTGCAGCTGGTGTGGCTGGACTAATTCTTTGTACTGTGCTTCTGACACTAGCTACAATTCTGATATATACTACACCTCACAAGAACCAAGTGCATTTATAAAATAATCATTAGGCTTTTACAGTCACTGTCCTTATTTCTTGACAAATATAATGCATGCATTAACTCTTGGTGGTACAGAAAAAAACCTGAAATAGTAATGTCCACATATCTAATGAGTTTCTAATTTGCTAATATGAGCATGGATAAAGCTGAGATTTGTAATAAGGATATAGTAAATGCAGTGATTACAAGATGACCACCTTATCAGAGGATTACATAGTTTTTGTACAGTATTGTTTTCTATAATGAATAAACAGTATAGCGCTGCTATAATTTTTTGTTTCATGCAGTAACAACATTATTGCTGTTTATTGTATACATACCTATAAGTATGTGATGTCCATGTTTCTTCAAAAAGAATAATAATATATATTTTTTTTCAGGTAGTCAAAATGATGATTGTGGTGGTGGTAACATTTGGGATTTGCTGGCTGCCTTATCATATTTACTTCATTGTGAGTGGAATTCATCTTCAGATTAACAGGTGGAAGTATATACAGCAGGTATACCTTGCCAGCTTCTGGCTAGCCATGAGCTCCACAATGTATAACCCCATCATCTACTGCTGCCTTAATAGCAGGTAAGTGTCAGTAGCAAATGCTCTGTGTGATGCTAATTCATTTCAGTTATAAAATCCCAAGCTGGGGAAAACAAAAAGCAGTAGTTTCAGTTTTTAACTGACTGGTGTGAATTTGAATATAGCACAGTTATGACAATTATTAAGGTGATTTTTTTGTGTCATAATGTTAAACAAGCCAATCAGTCGTTTGATAACTCATGTAAAGGATATTATTTTCATCTAATTATTAATAAACGTAAAAGTCTTTTGAAAAATCATATGCCTAATAACCCATAGAAGCAATGACTATCAAAATATATCTGGTTTGTTACATTTAAAAAATGTGCTTCATAGTTGTTAGTTTGTGCATTCGGAAGGGATATAGAAATCTACTATATCATTTAATGTTTGATCTCCTACTACAGCTAAAGGATTATTAAAGAGGATCATTTTAGGGAAAATATAAACATCAGATATACATTATTTCCCATGTACAGTATCCCTTTTCACCACAAACGATATTCCTTCTCAAGAACAGGAGAGTAGTTTAGAAAGCACTCAGGCAGTGCAGGTGTTTCATTCACAGCAGGTACAGTTGTACCCTTGCCTCTTCACTAACTACACGCTTGTATCCATTGGTTGTCATGCTGCTACGTGTTTTTACTGAGATTGTTTTTTGATTTATTGATAAAAAAGATATTGATGCATAGTTAATTTTGTATAGGTTTGAAATACAGCTATTTGTAAAATGCTTCTTGGATTGATTTTTAATGCTTCTACAACCTTTTTGATACATCTATGGTTTTAATAGTTCTTCCACACTACACACTCATATGCTTACTCACACCTATGTCCAATTTAGAGTGTCCAGTCTACCTACTGCATGTGTTTGGTATGTGGGAGCAAACTGAAGCACAAAAAGGAAACCAACACAAACACAAAGAGGACACGCAGACTCCACAGAGAAGGCACCCCAGCCAAGAATCGAACACACCTCTTGCTGTGAAGCGACAATGCTATCTGCAGTGCCACTGTGCTGTACCAAGTACTCGTTATATATTTTAAAATGTTTCTACCAGCAAAGGCCCTTTCTAATGCTGGCAGGCTACTACATTCAGACTATTGGACCAGCTCACCACAGCAGCCTCTATTTTGAGATATCTATTACCATGACTCCTATCCCATGCCTATTATCTTCTGTAGCTTTACACTCCCCCCATGATAGCCCCCTACCTTACAATGTAACATTTTTCTCTTAGTGGTTCTCAAGGTTCCTTATCCAAGCAGCATAACTGTCTACCATGCTCACTTCACCACTGTCCCTACATCCCTTAAAGCCTTCTTCTTCCTTTCCATCCTGGCTCTCACCTTCCATTATTCTATACTTCACTGCATCTTCAAATGGTACCCCAGCCAAGCCAGCTAATACTCCTTCTTATTTTTCTCACTCAACCTATGCAATCTGTGTTACTTACCTTTTTCATTATTAATTATTTTCATCCCTTCAAAACCACACCTTTCACTCATCTTTACCCATTGCGCAAGTCTAGTCTCCCTTTCCTGCTTTAAGAGACCTTCCCTTCTGTATAAAATGAACAAAATAGCCATATGTCCTCTAGATCCTTCTTATATATTTCAGGCCACACCCTTCTCACCATGCATGACTTTTGCACTTTCCCACAGAATACCTGATATATAAATGATCTGTCTTTTCGTCATCATACCTGTAGCATACACCTGCTTCACACCACCCTTCCTCATTTACTTTCTTTGGTGCCTTGTACCAATGATGTAATAATCTTAGTTGCAAATTACATACTAACCCTACTCCCCTTAATTTTATTATTGTTCACCGACCCTTTTCCAGTACTTCAACCTTATTTCATATCTTATTTTCCCTACCCGACCTATTCCTTAACCTTTCGCCTAGACCCCTATAAAGAATTTCTGTTATTGCATTTGCATGCTGAGAATGCTCTGTTTATTACATTTGCATGCTGAGCATGCTTTGTTTATTACATCTGCATGCTGAGCATGCTCTGTTTATTACATCTGCATGCTGAGCATGCTCTGTTTATTACATCTGCATGCTGAACATGCACTGTTTACATGCAATTGTGTCTTTTCTTTAAGATGTCCCACTCACTTTTCCCTTGATGCCATATGAAAACAACAATTGCAATAATAAGTTAAACAAGCCCATTCTTTAAGCGTATTCCTGTCCCTCAACATCTGCAAATATAGAAATGTAACATTTGTATTTAGCCAGCTCAAATCTCCTACCTAACTTAAACCCTTTTACTCATGTTTTTGGAGTAAACTTCTCAGTACTTCATACACTGGTTAGTCCAACAGTTCACTTATTCAGAAGTGCACAGACTCAGCCAATATCAATTTCCCCTCCAATTTCTTATTGACAACTAAAAGACCCATTTCTTGTGGCTTTCTTAAACCATCTTGACCCTATTCCCCTTTTATTCTTGAACCATCCGTCTCAATTTAGCTTTCGCCACCCCATCATTTCCTCTGCTACACTTACTGCAGAAGCATACATTGTAAATCTCATTGCAAATGTTTTTATACCTCCACTACTGCATTCTAATTCATATATTTCTTACAAAGTACATCACTAGAGGCACATCTTTTACCTTTATCACCATAATTCTTCCCACTAATTCATTATCTTCCACATATGGTTATTTAATGGCCTTCTAATCCTTTTTTTAGATCCTTCCACTTAACAGTCACCTTATGCAACATCAGGTGCATATTCCACCCTAGATATTCTCTCCCTCATCCAAACATGTCAGCCCCAACACCTCACTTCCCTCTTTCCTCTCACAATATCTAAGGACTTTTTAGGAAGGATGTGGCCCCCTACTCCCTGCAAATCTGCCAAACCTACAACAATTTGATATATGATGGGCAGCATCCCTTTCACATCCTCTAATTAATGTTACAGTCATCCACAAATGTATTGATTTCACCTTG
>NC_056729.1:278793825-278863825 GCF_019279795.1 Protopterus annectens | reverse complement strand
GGCTGAGACAGTACTTCTGATAACATCTTAGTCATAGATGATGCCATAGTCAGACACACTCACCAGACTGATCAATGACAGAATGATGGTTAGCTGCCCCTTGGGTACCAGAATCTGAAGTATCAATCCAGCCCTCAAGTCCCTTTACCCTAAGTACACATATGACATGCTCATTGCACACATGAAAGTGAATGACTTGAGACATACCTTTTTGGATCACATTAAGATAGATATGCAACCAGCTTGCACTTATATTTCTTTGATATTGCAGGTAGTCATGCCTAATGCTAAGGGGACTTGGAAGAGAGACATTCTACCAAGCAGAGAACAATATTCTGCTACATACCTAGAGTGAGAATGGCCAGTGGAAGCTCTGAAGCATGACATCAGGCCTGGCCTTCTGGTATTGTATTTCTGGGGATATTTTAGAGCAAATCAGTGCAGCTCATCACCAAAATAGGGCATAAAAGCAAGTTTGGAGAAAGGTCACTTGTGCAGGAGTGGAGGGCCTTGGGTGGACAGCCACCAAAAGAGCCATTGCTGATGGATCCAGAGGAGTTTCTGGCATCTCTGCCTTGGGACCAGTCAGTCCCATTATCCTTGGTGAAGTACTGGACCTGGGAAGTAAACTGCATGGAGCACCTCAAATGTCTTTTGGGGATGCTCCACATGGGTACGTAATAGCATGTACAACTATCATGCTGACTAATGAAAATGACCAGGCTATGTGATGTATCACAGCCCTGACTTACCTGAAGCAATCTTCCAACTCTTTAAATAGTGTAGCACACATGCATTGCTTGTAGATTTATTTATTTTGGTACTGCACTTTACATTTTTCTTACTCCTAGTATGCTGTTCTTTTTATAATAATATGGATAGTCAGGCATGCCTTGACATTCGAGTTCTGTAATAAAAATGCATTCTGGTTGTATCTCTGTGATAGATGTACAAATGCCAAATACTGAAATTTATCTTTCCAGGGTATTTCTTTAAAGTATGTCCAGTGCATTTCAAATAATTCCTACTCAGAATAGGATACCATGCATAAGCCTCTTCTGCAGCAAAACCTTGTCCAAGTCAAACATTGCTCTGAAAACTTACGAATACAGTTTTATTATCTAGAGATATGTTTACCAGTCTAAGTAACGAGTTCACCAAATTTCTTTAATAAGAGTAGAAAGAAATGTTAAAATATGTGACCAATACAATGTATAGAATTAGTATTATTCAGAATCTCTTATCTAATTGCCAAACTACTTTTTTTCCATGCTTCATCCTGTTTTAAATAATTATATGTACATTCATCAAGAAACAACTAAAAAGACATTTTAGTTCCATGTGAAGCTTTGAGACTTGCAAATAGCAAATAGCTAATACTATAGAACTACTACCACAGCTCACCAGGATAGCACCAACAAAAATCGTTCTGCTCATTCTGAGCCTAGGAAGCCAGAAGTCTGAGTGTTAATGTCTGACTTGAAACACTTTATCTGAATAACAGTATCAGTGGAAAGTATCATATTTATTAATTTATCAGAAAACTATATAAGAAATTGCATTCCCCATTAAAGTTCTCACGATATCTATGTTGCACCATGTACATGTGATATTTTCAAATCTGTTTTTGCTACTGCCTGAAGCAGTTAAAGTAATCAACCAGTTGATGATAAATCAGAAAACAATTCAGATTAGACAATTGAATGAAAAATTACATTAATTTATATTAATGCATATATGATGCCTATCTTGAAAATATTCCTTCTACTTCTTCTTCTGACTGTTTGAAGTACATAATTATAAATAACCTCATCAATTTGTAGTTGTAGTGAATCTTGTAATACTTTACTTAAAAGGAATATATGAGATTTGTAAACCAGGTGCAGCTATGAAAAACAATGCTGGCTTTTTAGATGTCAGAATTAATTTTGACCAGTTTCTCTTTGCCAGACAAGAAGTGTAATTTAAAGTTAGTTTGTGGAGTAAACAATAAAAACTGCTTTATTAAAAAGTGTATTACCTAACAAAAGATTGAAATTATTTTTAAATACTAACTACACATTCATACAACAGAGACAAACATGTTTAACTTAAAACACAATTTGTTTAATAGGAAAACCTGATGAATAATGTATATCAAACTCAGCAAATGACGAATCATAACATTCTCACAACAGATCCTTGGAAGTGCATTTCAGTGAAGTATGTGATATATACACAAGTATGTCTCATAGACTTTTAAGGCACAACTCAGACTACAAAGACAAAGGTAAATTTAATTTATACTATCCATTTAACTGTTGCATTTTAGTAAATAGGAAGAAACAGGACTACTACAAAATAAAAATAGAGGGATTATGCAAATTCCACACAGACTGTGACCAAAAGACAAGATGAAAGGACAGACCTTAAAGGTCTGAGGCAGAGATCTCAACCACTAAGATACTATGCCACCCTTATTTTTTTTACTCACCTTCCTGACAATATGCACTGTTTTTTTTAATTTGGTGCTTATTCAATTATTTATAGAGATGTGTATGTTTCTCTATATGTAAAACTGTTACTTAACTTTATAGTGAAGCATGTGTTTGTCTATATGTACAATGGTTTCCGTCCCCATGTTCAATATTTTAAAACTCTGGGATTAATCCTAATCACGTAATGTTTAAAGCATACATAAAATGTAAAGAACAAATTAAAATATTGCTGTCTGTATCAGCCATAAATAAGATACAGATCAGAATTTATAGTGGGCCAAAACATGTATTCTATTTTCTGTCTTCTATAATCAAATAAAAACTTCATAAAATGTATGTAAACATAAATCTGACAGCAACGATGTTTGCTTTAGTAACATGTAACAACCAAAGAACTGTCATACACCATCTCTATGATATCTGGAAGGTTTTATTTTTTAAAGCTGATAAAAATGTTTCTGTTGTGTAATAATTATTAGGATGAGAAGTAATATCTCTATCAGTAGCAGTAGTAATACAAGATTTTAACATGCTCTTTGGAACAGGTCATCAATATGCCACACCTTGGGACAGGTAATCAATATACCATCACATTGAAGGTCTGAAGTATTTATGTTACCAATCTGTAAGGCAGCTTATGATCAGAGGAAAATGTGTGCATAATGCGTTCCTAGAAAAATGCTCTAGCAAGAAAATAATAACTTTAACTCAAGAAGTTGATCTGCAGAAAGTGAAAAATTGTGTGACATTCCTTTTTTTATTATTTTTGGTGGCATGAGTGACCTCACTAGCATATGACAATTGTTTTCTGCTGACAGATGGAAGAAGTTGATTTTTATACAGGGAATGTACTATAGAAAATTAAGAAAGTACATTTCATTTTTCTGTTTTTTTATTCATGTAAGTTTAGAACACTTTACAAGTTGGAGGACTGAATAATGTTGCCAAAACAGTTTAACAGGTGGTTGTAACAGCAGAAGTATCTAGTTACCTTAATTGGTTTGGAAGAAATGTATCCATTCCCAGAACTCCAGAGATGATAGAAAAGGTGGGACATGCCAACACAACAGTAACATTTCTGGCCTTCTACTGCTATGAGTGTTACATCTTCTATCTACTGTTCAGGTTGAAATTTGAAAATAAAATTAAAATTCATGAAATGGAATCAGTGTACAGTCTTAATGATTTATATCTCATGTATATACTTAGCAGATATTCTTCAGCTAAGAATTTCTAGGAGCTGAAGTCATTTACACTTTTATGCTTTGCCCTAAAGTCAAAGTGCCTTATGTTGGATTGTTGTTGTTGTTGTTTTTGTTAATATGTAAAAACATGCCTTTTGATTAAATGCTCTTTGGCCACCTAGTTTGGTAAGAAATAAAACAGAGATGATGTTATGACTGGTTGCAAGCTGTGCACGGTGAGAGCCCTCACTGTGACCCAGATGTAAAGATTTAGCTTAGTAATTTTATGACTGTGGTGAGACCTTAAAATAATACTCCCCTTCTAAGATTGAGGCAAAAATTGTGTGCGTGTTGGCAAGGGGGGGGGGGGTATAGCCAGAAAAGTGTAAAGTTTAATTTAAAAAAAATCACAACACAAATTATTCCTTATTTTTGTGTCTAAAAGCACATTCTCAATAACATGTGTAGATTTTCACTCAAATGCTATATATAATATATATATATATATATATATATATATATATATATATATGTATAAAACACCTGTTCAGAGAAATGATCAATAGTGAAAGAATTATGAGGTAGCCACTGTCAAGCCATCTCAGAGGAATCAAAATGAAGCTAGCTTAGCTTTTCTACAGATGTAATAATCTGTGATCTTCTACACAGAAGAGCAGAAATGAGCTATGTTTTATTTTGCCAGGATAAATATTCCTAGAAAGGAGTGGTTTATCCTTCAGTGATCAGTGACCTCACAAACACTTAATAACTCTATTGCTTGTTTATAACTGTCAAAATTCTTGCCCTAAACAGAGGTCATCCAGTATTCAGTGCACACAGAAACTGGATGGATGCAAAATTGTAAATGGTAAAAAACAGAAAAACTAGTTTTGTTTTTAGTTTTTTCCTCAACGCTCATGTTGGTAAGGTTGGAACTAGACAGATTCCTGTGCTTGTCCATATCTTAAAATTGTAAATGGTACCATGGACAGCTCCACTTTAAAGCACTGTAACTTAATATTACCCAATGAAAGATGTAGTAGTCACAAGAGTGGCCCCATCAAGTCCATTTACTCAATAGTATTGGTAGATGCCCACATACACAAGATCAGCATCTCAGAGAGGTTTAAAACACATCGCCTCACTTTAAAAGTCTAGCACCAGTATTAAGTGAGAATATGAAATCCGGCCTGCATTTACTATAATGGCTCATTTTTTTCATATACTTTGTAAGTCAAATGCATCTTTGCTTTCTAAAACATATATGTAGCCCACCTTGTCGGTTCATTATTATCCCCAACACTGAAGATGGCTAGAGGCCCATGCAAAATAAAAAAAAAAAAACAAATATTAATTAATTTCTTGACCTTACCACTTCTAAATATGGTAATAACCTATGTACATCCACAAAGCTGCAGGTGAATGTGTGTATTATAGACAGGATGTGTTACACATAGTAACTACGGGATGCTAGAACCTGTTATAGGTGTTAATGGTGCACAAGTTTCCTGAAGCTTTGCCTAGATATTTCAGTTTTCAAAAAAAAAAAAAAAAAATATATATATATATATATATATATATATATATATATATATATAAATGTGTGCTAAATTAAAAAGCTACATAAAATACAACTCACTTTCCATATATCATTAATGGTGGAGCTATCGAATACAAGATTCAGTCTAAACAAATATATGTTGATGAATCTAGCCTTGTTGAAGTGTGGTTTCATAACATTATTGGATTTATATTGTAAGTAGACATGATTTTGGATTGAATAATGTTTAATGGATCAGAACATTATTGCTGAAATTTGTCCACACTAACTTTGTAGATCCCACCAGTTGGTAATGGTGGGGTAAACCTTTTAACTATACCTGTGCTGAGGGTATATACCTTTTTCAGGCTTGATTTACCCCTTCATATCATGTACATATTTTTAGTGGTACATTTCCATTTTAAGGCTTGCTTTACATCTTCTAATGATTTTCTGAACCCCCCCCCCCACATTATTCATGATTTTGATGCAGTTTAATAAATAGGAAATCAGACTGGATGATAAAATGCACCAGAGGCACCAATAATTTAAAGAAAGAGAACCTAGTTGTAGCATTTCCTTTTTTCAGAAGCAAAAATAAACAACATTGTGAGGTTGATTTTTTTCAATGTCATTCATTAAAGTCTGATTTTACAGTGTCTCTGATAACATACTTATAATTCTGCACCATTTTTGGCATTCACAGTTTTACTAAAAAGGATAAATGCTCTCTGCTATTTGGTATTCAGTTTTTATGCTAATTACATGTCCAGCTTTTCGGACTTTCTACCTATTTTCAGTGTCTCCAGGTTGAAAGTTATGGTTGGGACTGATGTAATTCTGACTTCTTTTTATTAAACAACTTTAAGGCATCATTTTTCACAGGCATCTCAGATCCATGCCAAAAAATATCAATACATTTTATAAACTCCTCTACTATAACATCTGGTGAGGAGTTTATGAATATATTGATATTTACTGGTATAATTAAATACTTTTAAATGAATGTCTTATAGAATATTTTGTATGACTACACTGGTTTACCTTGCTTGGAAGTAAAACTATGAACAGCTTATGTGATTTGCTTAGAGTGTCAGAGTATGCATGTGGAGATTTATGGACACATATTGAGATCGGAGGGATGTAATTAATGTTCAATTTATTATTTCAATTACTGCACTAAAATGCCAGCCATAGCTTTCTATACATTGTCTGGGGGTTGGGGGACAAAACTGGTTATTTACAGGATGTCTGTACTTACACACATACACAACATGCCATGCCATTGAAGGCAATGCATTTTTGTGGTTATTTTTTATGTATATTCTATTAACTGGAATGGAGTGCTGGGAATACATCCATTTTAAAACTAGATCCCAGCAGACAGCAGCAAGTTAATGTAAAACAGTACAGTACAGAAGATTAAACATGAAAAAGGTTAGGTGCAAAAATATGTAAATAAGTTAATAAATAAAGCATGTTTGTCATTAGTTCCAGTTCACATACTGCCTCCTTTCCACTGCCCTCTTACTTCTCTTCCTGTCAGGCATCAATGATGTATCACATTTTTAACCCAAAGCTGTAGCAGCTTCCTACATGCAACAGTTACCAATGTCTTGTAGAATTTCCTGCAAACAACACTTTCCTGCATACCTCTCCCCGCTTCTTCCATTACCTGATAAATGGCCTCAAATTTTCCAAAACTTCCAGTGTTCAAAAATATGAGACATCAACAACATTTCAGTAAAGTGGTTAACTAAAACTGAAAGGTAAATAAATGCCACACGTCTGGTAGGTGGCACAGGGGGTTACAGATGCAAGTTATAGTTCCTGTGGTACATGCTTTGATGCCTTCATTTGCCTACTGTGCAACCTTAAGCAAGTGGGAATTTGGGCTGGGCTTCTCAATGGTCCTCTGACCTGTAAACCTAGTAACTGCCTTTGAACATATTAGTGGATAAGTCAGAAAAATTTAAAACTGTGCACGTCTGAATCTTGTTCTGCTATAGCTTTTTGTTAGGCAGTGTTGGAATTACAGTATTTACAGACATGATTCTGGAGTGAGTATCATTTTAAGTATCAGAAATATGTTTGTGAAAAATGATCATTGACTTTTTGTTAAACACTAATGAAAAATGAGTGTCCTCTCTACCTGTGGCTGATAGAGTAATATGGTGATGATGCTTGTGTTATAATTCTCATTTCTTTTTATTAAGCTGGAATCAGACTTGAAGTTTACAGGGCCTACTCCCTATCTCACAAATATTCAGACATTCATTAACCTATTGCATGAATCTATTTCATGGGAGATGAGAATTACAGAATTATGGCTTAGTGAATTTCTAAGATTTTCATCTGACTCAGCTTGTCCCCTTCCGCCAAAAGGTTTTCAAGTCATCATATTTCTTATTCTGTGTCTCAGTCAGAATATGGAAATGGTGTGAACACATGGAGTTCTGTACTACCTCAGGACACGTACTGTGCAATTTGTGTGAAGACTGCTGTATATTCATAGCATCTGCAGTGCATATGTTTGTAAAGAAGAGCTTCACAGTAACAATGTTACTCCCCCTATTTGCCCCTGTGAGTGTAAGAATTACAGCAGAATACTCGATAAATTACCCTCTAAGTTTATAAACTGGATTTTCAAAACAGCATGACTCAGTCCAGATTCCAAAACCACTCTGTCTCCAAAAACTCTGGTCAACACCCCAGCAATTCACAAAACATACCTGCTGTTGGCCTGCTGAATTGATGTAGTCTTCACTCGTCCAAGAAGTATCTTGTTGACTGGTCAGAAGTTCTATTTTTTTTCTGAAGCACAAAAAATCAAAATCTGAAATTAAAAAAAAAATAATAATAATACTTTTCTGCTATTAGTTTACTCTTGCAACCACAAGTCTTATTAGAGTTCACTGAACTACCTCTTCAATTAAATACACAATAGCAGCCTACACCATCTTACCCTCTGCATCCAGCACCCCAGTTAGAAAGCTGCCATCATTTAAGGCAATGCCTGATGCTCATATATTACCAAAAATATAAGTAGATAACCTTTTTTTCCAGTAAGTTAAAAGGTACCAGCCAGTCATCAAGAAAACTATCACAATGTTTTACCCAGATGTAGTTCAACTTTTTAAAATATAAATAAGTTCAATACTTTGTCCCCCCTTAGCTGGCAAGTAGCGCAGCAGCCTTTCTTGTCCCATGGCTATGACCTGATGACCCAAGTTTAAGTGGCTGAGGCACAGGAGGAGCCAGGAAGGTAGGGGTGGGAAGGAATGACAATTGACAACTCACTCTTTCCAGGAGAGGTGATATTTTTTTGTCTGTAATCTGGCATTCCCCAGATGATTAGGCCAGTGCTGTAATTCCTTGACAGATTGGCACAGAATTTAAGAAAACAGGATGGCTGGAACTAAATTATTAAGCAATCACCCACAAGCCCTCATGATCAAACAAAGCCAACCTGGGTAAATCCTGATATACCCATGAGTTTGTTATTGCTATTATACAATGAATTTGTTTAAGAAAGAAAATGCTTCTCTTTCTTAATTAATGTCTTTCTATAATGGCACTGTAGTGTTCTTCCATGTTCTTCCACTTTTTCTGATGTACTGCATATGAGTATGGGACTTATATTCCCACGTTTGCACAATACATCAGTGCAGTGCAGGGAAAGCAATGGAAAAGAGAAAATCTGTGTTCCTTTTATTTTCTTTCTTTGACCAAGATTTTATGAAGGACAGCCTAAATACAAGGCAAATCAGGTGCATTTCTGCTTATTTATTTTTGCAGAACATGCTTGATTTTCCTGTATTTTGCTGTCCTGTAAGTATATGCCAGTAGAAAAGTCTGGCTACTCAATGGTGTTTCAATGACCGGACTTTTTTCTGTTGGTATATACTCAATTTATAATAGGCATGCTGGTTGGACTGTCTAATCAGAATGCATGTGTTTTGGCTAAGAATTACCCATCATTGTAAATTCTGTGTATGGTGATGAGGATGATGTTAGCGGTTCTGCCCAGTTGTGGTATAAAAAGAAAGCATTGGCATATAGAACAGAATATGTGACACCAGTAGCACTTTGCCTTGCTTTTACTTCCCCTTCTAACCCACCAATGGTTTAGGCTGTGCCAGATGCAGGGAGCAGAACCACAGATCCTTAGCTATAAATTATCAGAGCAATGCTCAACAGCTGATAGTCAGATGGAAGGTACTTGAAGACAGAAGAAAAAGAAAATGCTGTTATTGTTGCATTTAAGTCTGATAACCAGTCATCTCCATGATTGCACAAATTATCATGGCTGAAAATGTGCTTCATGAAGTACACTGCTGCCTGTATTTCACCATTCGATTTGCTATTCTTTTCTACCAGTGATGTATGGCATTTGCATGGTGCATTTTAATATAAGAGGGAGATAGCCATTAAAAAAATAGAACATGAAATTGTTTCTTTTTCTGGACATATAAAACCCCTCATTGTGTTAGCAGCTGGCTTCGTACTTGTTAAGAAGTGGGTACCACTCACCCCTCAGCCATAGATAAACTTCCTGAGGTCCCATTCTGTTTCCCCCAGGAACTGTAGTGTACAAACAGGTTTCAGGAAGTGCATCAGTTTAGATTTTCAGAAAAGTACAGTTTTGTACCTACCATAAATGTAGATGTCCGATAGACATGCAACTGCAGTCATAACATATGGGTTGTCCTGCCTCAGGCAGCCCTCGGTCGGCTGGATTCCAAAGTCTGGGTCCGACGTCGGCTGATGTCGCATTTCTCTCCGATGTCAGAGCGGCTGGAGTACATAAGCATCAGCCGACGCCATTTTCTTCAGTGTTTCTTGTCCCAGATGCCAGGTGCCCTCCAAGGAAGGCTGTAATCAAATTGGAAGACAAAAACAGGATTCCAGACAAGTAAATGAGCAATAAAACAAATACACCATAACAGATATCCCCAGCTAAGAGAAACAGGGATAGGAGTGGACCCTAGGCATAGAGGGGTATGGAGGGAGGGAAAATCCGACTGCAGTTGCATGTCTATCGGACATCTACATTTATGGTAGGTACAAAACTGTACTATGTCCTTCAAGAATGCAACTGCAGTCATAACATATGGGTAGAATACCATAGCTTAGCTGGGGGAGGAGGAATGCTCTAGGAAAAAGATGGTGTGGCAATCAAACCCTGCAAGACTGCCGAAGCAAAGCCTGCTCTGGATCTGGAGTATAGAGGGAGATTGTAGTGTTTGGAGAATGTATGCACGGAGCTCCATGTAGCAGCTTCTAGAATGTCCTTAGTAGGCACCCCTCTTAAGAATGCTGTAGAGGTGGCTGTAGCTCTGGTGGAATGTGGTCTGACATTGGCTGGAACAGTCTTTCCATGAAAGGAATAACAAAATCTGATGCAATGTCCAATCCATTTTGAAACAGTCTGTTTTGAAATTGCTTTTCCTTGGACTGCAGGTGAGTAAGCTACAAAAAGTTGTTCAGACTTCCTACTGGCCTTGGTTCTGTCCAGGTAGTATCTAAGTTGTCTGTGAATGTCCAAGGTATATAACAGTCTTTCCCCCTTATTCTCAGGACTGGGGAAGAAAGCAGGCAGATGAATAGCTTGATTTAAAGAAACCCTAGATACCATCTTTGGCATAAAAGTAGGGTTGGTCCTTAATGAAACCCTGTCTCTCTGAAAAATTATGAACGGTGGTATTGCCATTAGGGCCTGTAGTTCCGAAACCCTTCTTGCTGAGGTAATTGCCAACAGGAAAGCTGTCTTCCATGAGAGAAATTGCAAGTCAACTGAAGCTGCTGGCTCAAATGGAGGTAGAGTCAGTTTTTCTAGAACAAAATTGAGGTCCCAGGCTGGCACTGGGGCCTTTCTTGGTGGCTTAATGTTCTTGATTCCCCTGAGGAATTGCCTTAGCAAAGGGTGTGAAAAGACAGGAGGATCAGTGTTATATCTAGATGAAATAGCTGATGCATGTATCTTTATGGAAGAATATGAGAGGCCGTTCTTTAGCATATCCGCCAAATATTCCAAGATGAGTGGGATGTTCAACAATGATGCATCATGTCCCTTGCTGGTATTCCAATTGCTGAATCTCTTCCATTTTGCTAAGTAAACCTTTCTGGTGGATGGTCTTCGAGCCTCTGTTAGTATCTGCTGAACTTCCTTGGAGAGAGATAGGTTGAGGTTATTTATGGGATCTCCCAGGCTGTTAGCTGCAGTGTCTGAAGGTTTGGATGCACTGTTTTGAAATTGTGTTGAGTCAAAAGTAGAGGCCATTGGGGAAGGGCCCACCTCCTGGTGTGACATATGCTCCGTAGTAGTGGGTACCAGTGTTGTCTTGGCCAGTCCGGAGCTATTATGATTCCCTTGGGTCTCTCTGCTTTGATCTTTAGTAATACTGAGGTCATCAGTGGCAGAGGTGGGAATGCATAGATTGTTAGGAAGTTCCAGTTGAATGAGAGAGCATCTATTTTCCAAGCTTTTGGATGGTATGTCCTTGTGCAGAATTTTTGTAGATGATGGTTGAGGTGAGAGGCAAATAGGTCTACTTCTGGCCTGCCCCATGTCGAAGTGAGTTGTGTGAAGATCTTGGATGTAACCTCCACTCGTGTGGATCTGTGAAATTCCTGCTTAGGCTGTCCGCCAACACATTGTCTTTGCCTGGAACAAACTGGGATTGTAACTGGATGTTTAGGCTCAGTGATTTTCCCAAAGATGCATTGTCAGTCTGCAAAGGGGTAAGAGTGGGTGCCCCTTGCTTGTTTATATACCACATCACAGTGGTGTTGTCTGTCCGTATCAGTAAATGGCCTTGCTGAAGTTGGTGTTGAAAGGCCTCGATGGCATGCATTACTGCCAGCATTTCCTTTTGATTTATATGCAGATGTGTTTCCTTTGGAGACCATTGTCCTTGTATACACCTGCCTTCCATGTTTGCCCCCCATGCAAGGTCTCAAACGTCTGTGGTCCTGGTCTGTTTTATCTGTGGTTTTGAATGACATACCTGTGTTTGCCTGGCTCACCGTGGCCCACCATAGGAATTCCTTTTGTAGGCATGGAATGAGCGGTATGGTTGTCTCCAAGTTGTTGCTGTGCTGAGACCAAATGCTTTTTAGGTACCATTGAAGCTTTCTCATGTGTAGTCTTGCTAATGGAACCAGGAGAATGCAGGATGCCATGTAACCCAGGGCCTGTAGGAATCTCCTTGCAGTCATCTGGGTGAGTTTTGCTAAACGTTTGAAGTAATGAGTTAACTTCTCTTGCTTGTCTTCTGTCAGGTAAGCCATTTGAGAGGCTGTGTCTAATTTGGCTCCTAAGAAGATTATTTGCTGGGATGGCTGCAGTCTTGACTTTTGGAAGTTGACTGTGTATCCCAGAGCTTGAAGTAATCGTATGACATAGTTCAAGTTTTTTGTCAACATCAATTTGTCGTCCGCTTGTATGAGGCAGTCATCCAGGTACGGGTAGATTTGTATCCCCTGGAGCCTGCAATAAGCAATTACTGAAGCCAGGCATTTTGTGAATACTCTGGGCACAGTAGATAAGCCAAATGGCAATGCTGAGAATTGATAATGCTCTGGCCCTGCAAGAAATCTGAGGTATCTTCTGCAGCTGTGTCTGATAGGGACATGCAGGTATGCCTCCTTGAGGTCCAGAGTAATCAGCCAAGACCCCTTGCCCAGCATGGGAAGGAGTTGCTGTAGAGTCAGCATTTTGAACTTTGGTACTATGAGAAAGGTGTTTAATGTGGATAAATCCAGTATTGGTCTCCATTAAGATTCTTTTCTTGGAACAAGGAACAGTCTTGAGTAAAACCCCTGGCCTTGTTCTTGTTGTGGAACTCTTTCTATTGCTTTCATCCGCGTCAGCAGAGATTTGCTTGATAGCCTCTGCCCTCTGGTTTTGTGGTAGGTTTGGCATGCCTTGTTTTCTTGGCAAGGTATGAAAATGGAACCTGTAGCCTCGGTCTATAATGTCCAAAATCCATTTGTCCTTTGTCAGTCTGTGCCAATTTTCTGCAAACAGAGATAATTTCCAGCTTCTATTTGTTCCCTGGTAGGCGGAAGTAGGGAAAGTCATTGAGATTGTGGCTGTGGGGCAGGTGAAACCCCTGCGTCACTTCTTTGGTTTCCTGGCTGCCATTGTCGTCCCCTGTAAGGACCTCTGTATTGGCCTCTTCCTCGGCCACGTCTGTTTTTACCCCTTTGAAACTTTTCTGGATTAGGAAAGGACCAGTTTTTTGAAGGCCAATTCCTACTGAATCTGGGGGGTTGAACCTGGAGGAAATCTTTCACCGTCTGAACTGATTTTGCTTTTTCCTCGATGGTCTTTAACACATCCTTAGCATTAGCACCAAAAAGCTTGTTCTTTTCCAAAGGTGCATCCAGAAGTTTTGCCTTTACATGATCTGGTAGAGGTTGATCTTTTAACCATGCGTGTCTACGAATGACTGCCCCTGTCATAGCTGCCCTACATGAAGCTTCCAGTGCATCATATCCACACTGCAGGAAGTGATTGCTTACTTGCTGAGTGTTATGTACAGCTTCCTGCAAAGCCTTCCTGTCTAAAGGATCAGGAGTGGCCAATGTTTTTGTAAATCTTCTAACAGGAAATCCTGATATTGTAACATATGAAAAGGCAATTCAAAGCTCTCATAGATAAGGTAGTGGATGTGTAAACCTTTTTGCCCCATCTCTCTAATGACCTAGCTTCCCTGTTGGAGGGCAATGGATTTTTAGAGGTGGAAGCTGAAACTCCTTTAGGCCCCTGTGAAATAGTTTCCAAATCAGCAGTATGGGCCCTGAATAAATGGGAATGTGTTTCTGGGACCCTGTAATACCTGTCTGGCTTGGCTGGAGCAGGAGGAAGAGAGTCAGGGGTAACACTAGATCAGAATATAAATCATCCAAAACATCAAGTACAGGAGGAATAGCTAAGGGCCTGTGCTGGGGCTTCTTAAGGAAAGTCCGAAGGCGTTTTCTGGAATCAGAATATTCCTGGCCTTGCCACTTGAAATGTTCCCTCATGGTATGCAGAACTTCCCCAAAAGAAATATCCTCAGGAGGGGAGGCCGAGGGGATGGAATCCTCTGCATCCGAGTCCTCATAGGTCTGGAAGAGCTCTTCCTGGCTATCAGAGTGGACAGAGCCCTCAGAATCTTCATCTGACGGAATAGGGTCAGAGGGTTTAACCCCGGGGCCTTTTATCAGAAGGAGGCTGGGATCCTCTCTCAGGATGGGCCTGTGAACCTCTAATCATAGAAATTAAGTCAGCAGCCATAGACATAATTTGTGTCTCTGGAGTAGGCTGAGGTAAGGTTTTAGTAGTAAGATGTTTTGTTTTGCTGGCTGCCTTAGCCCTAGTGTAGGCCTTAATAGACATGGCCATAGGAGGCCTGGCAGCTCCACGTGCAGGAGTGACCTTGTCTACAGCAATGGTCTCGGGCATTTCCTCGGTTTCAGTATCCGGAGGAAAATCAATAACTGGCGTCGGAGTGTTATCCGGAATCTGAGTCGTCGGTAATGCGGTGTCTTCAGTTCGGAGCGGTGGAGAGACAGTCTCAGAGGGAACCGGAGCACTCGCGATAGGTTTTGGCGTGGAGTCGGTGGTAGACTCGGGCCGAGGATGTCGGTCCCGGTCTTTTCGTTTCTTGGGAGTTTGCGATGTTGGAAGTTCCGACGGCATTGTGTAAGCAAATTTTTCGCTGAAAAAATCTTCAGCGAACTCCGCCCGGCGCCTGAGAGTGCGCTTGTTGAAGCGAGCACAGGCTACACAGGCCGAGACGTCGTGGTCTGGGCCAAGGCAAGGAAGACAGTAAGAGTGGAAATCCTTATGAGGTATTTGTTTACCACAAGAAAGACAATTGTTAACTTTTTCAGTAATTTCTGACATCGGCTGAGGCAAGAAAAGGTCCCCAACGGGGTACTTAGCTTTTTTGATGACTTCGGAATCGAAGAATACAGGAGCTGACCGACTGGCACTTGCGAACTGCTTCTGCTTCGGGCACCGCGCGGCAAGAAAGACTGAAGAAAATGGCGTCGGCTGATGCTTATGTACTCCAGCCGCTCTGACGTCGGAGAGAAATGCGACATCAGCCGACGTCGGACCCAGACTTTGGAATCCGGCCGACCGAGGGCTGCCTGAGGCAGGACAACCCATATGTTATGACTGCAGTTGCATTCTTGAAGGACATCAATTCCTTCCCTGAGACCAGGAAATATGCATGACAGACAAAGCATTCAGCAACCATGACTAGGCATTAAATGTAGCATGTGTATAAAGAACAGACTACAGCACCATGTACACCATAATCAGCAGAAGACAGGACTCTCGCTCAGATTTTTTGTGGGTTTGCCCATGACATCTGGTCCTTTTGCTTATATTGCATATGGCTTAGTTCTCCTCTGTTTCCAATACTTTGGTGGGGGAAAAAGTTTCCCATATCAGGATGGGACAGCTTTCTCCACAGAAGAAAACCTTTAAGCTTGTCCTGGTTTTGGTCACTCCTCACAACAGTAAGGGAAGATGACAACAGAAAATCTCATTATAGTGTAGATTGTCTGCTGTTTTCTCATTATATATGACTTTCCGGTGATGCAGGACGTAGCATGCATGCATGCACAAATCATTCCATACAGAACAATAAGAATGCTGGCTATTTGTAAGTAGAAGCTACAGTATAGTTGCGTTATTCCTTCTTCAACCAAGACAGCTGAATGACTGCGTGTCTTTCAGGGTCACTAGCCAGTCTCAGGTTGCCTGTGACACACTCCAGTGGCAGTGGGTTAAAGTTTTGTGCAAAGTAGCACATTATTACATCATCAAAATGTACCTCTCATCGGCAGTTTGCAACCTCAATCATCATTCACAGTGCGTCGTATGAAATGGCTCCTGGGGCCTGTAGCTATCAAAAATCACATGGTATAGTTACCAGTGGTGTCTTTTCTGTCTCCTGTCCTCACAACTCTCACTATACATAGCATCCAGACTAGGTTGCCATTGTCTCATATTTTTACAGCCACTCTCCATTGTTAAAATCAGACAGATGACATAAAGCAAAAGGTCAAGACCAGCATAGCAATCCCAGCTAATAATAATCACCAAGTACCTCTAACTAAAGAAAAGCAGCGACAGCAACAATATTCTCAACAAAAGATATATATATATATATATATATATATATATATATATATAGACAGAAATAAACTGCAGCAGCTGAAATGCAAGTCATGCAGTTGCTGTCATGGCATGCTGCCTCAGAGATGCAGTATATATCCCTCTTCATTTTCTTTCTGTTGCAGAATCTTTTCTAACCATAGACTGGCTATTCAACATGTAATAGCTGAAGAACATGTGCACAGATGACTAGATATGTAGTTGGAAAAAGATCAGGAAAGGATGGAAAGAGTCCACTCTTATAACAGAATGAATGCTCCCCAAAGAAATCATTTATTGATATTACCTCACTCTGAAAAGGAAGAAAGCATTTTTTCCATAACAACCTCTGCTCCTACCTACTGATGAGGAACAACCTATCACATACCGTTTTTCTCAAGAAAACTGATATCTAAAGAAAGAGTCCAGACCAATGGCTACTACTTAAAGGGCATGTGTGTCTGCAAACACCCTTTAAGCCAGTGTATTTCTGACCAGAGAGAATAATAATGGTCAGTCTTCACTGCAGTAAATCTATAATGTAACACTGAAAGCCCTGCAGCTGTGTCTTCCACAAAAAGTACTTCAAGGTCAAGGGAAGGATGCTGTGTTTCATGGTCACACTTTTACAATAGCACAGACCTCTTCAGCCATGCCTATCTGCATTCTCAAAATATTACTAAAACTGTAAACTTAATAATGAAGGCATGGTAGGCTTGTTCTGTGTCCTAAATTCTTTAGGAAAGGAAAGGCATTCCTTATGTGCCGGTATGTGAATGTATGTGTGTGTGTGTGTGTGTGTGTGTGTGTGTGTGTGTGTGTGTGTGTGTGTGTGTGTGTGTGTGTGTGTGTGTGTGTGCACATGTGTAGATGTAGATATATCTATGTCTATATCTATATCTATATATATATATATATATATATATATATATATATATATATATATATATATATATATATATATATATATTAGATATAAAGATATATATAAATATATATATATATATATATATATATATATATATATATACATATACACACACACACATATATATATGTATGTGTGTGTGTGTGTGTGTGTGTGTGTGTGTGTGTGTGTGTGTGTGTGTGTGTGTGTGTGTGTGTGTGTGTGTGTGTGTGTGTGTGTGTATGTGTGTGTGTGCTATATATGTCGTAGCAACTGAAAATAATGTATACATATATTAAGAATGATCAAGGCTGTAAAGCAGCAAGCAGGGCATGTAGGCAGCACAGGAGAAATGTGCACAGTTTTTAATGATGGTGAAGTAGGACAACAGTATAAGGCAGTGACAGCCTAACAGAGTTTTCTGTCTACACTCCCATTTAGGGGAAAACACAGTTATTTTATGGAAATGTTCACACATATATAAAGACTGTTTTTGAAGAAGAGTTAAAAACACTAAGTACATGTTTGATTTCTTTTCTTAAAGTTACATCCTGTAGCACAGACTTAGGCTTGTGGGTCATATCACATAACAATGAATATCAATAAATTAAAATCCCTAGAACCACAAACTCTCATATAAAGCCTACATTTTAACAACAAAGTAATATCCTGTGGCTCATAGTGCAGAAGCAGAGGAGAATTATGTCAGTAGTTTAATAAAACAGATTTCTTCAACACTGGAAAATAAAGTATAAGGACGGGGAAACACAGCCATTTCCTAAAACACGTTTCTCTACAATTTGCCAGAGAAAAAAAGGTCAGCTGTGCAATTCATAGAAACACCAAATGCCAGATCTCATGGGCCCACCATCAATTTCTTACTAGCTTAGTCTCAGATTTTGTAATGTACTTTTGGTATTCTTTTCTGCGATACAACCCTCTGGAGAGGAGATATGAAGATCAATTTTTCCTATCAGAGTACTCAAAAGAAATTAACAAAGTAGAATGCATTTCTAAGGACCGTGATGTACTTTAGGAAGTTTTACTTAGAAGCAGTAGTTTCCTGTGTAAATCAGCATTTTCCCATTGCAGTTGCTGTCCATAATATTAAGCCATTATAATGTGTGAGTAATAATAAAGCACAATGAATTTCAGGGTATAAAAGTAAACCACTTGTAGAATAATCAGATAAGGCACTTAATCAAATGCAATACTGCATGGCATTGCAAAACAAGATAAATAATCAAAATGCCAAAAGAATAATTTCTTAAATATAGACAAATTAGCTTCACTAGTTTTAGGTTTCCTATCTTCCTGCAGAACTTAAACTGCCTTTGGGGAAAATAAATGTCTATATAAAGTCAAATATTAGCTTTGAGGAAAAAAGTCAGGTTGTGTGGAAAGACTGCAGGAAAAATAAACTCCTCCCTACTTGCTTTATATAACAAATTATCCTGAAGAGCAGTCATCTTCTTTCGGCTTTTTCCCGGTTAGGGGTCACGACAGCAGATCACCTATCCAGTCATGATTGGCTGTAGAGTTTTACAGTGTCAAGTTGCCAGCCCGGCGCCCAACCTTCCACGGAAGGCACACACACATGCATGCACTCACACCTAGGGCCAATTTAGAGTGGCCAATCCCCCTACAACATGTCTTTGGAGAAACTGGAGCACCTGGAGGAAACTTGCACAACCACAGGGAGGACATGCAGACTTTGCTCAGAAGGCGCCCCAGCTGAGGATCGAACTGGAGAACCTCATGCTGTGAGGCGACAATGCTAATGTACCACCATGGCCGTCCCCTGAAGAGCAGTCATAAGAATTTTTAATTCCTTGGTGACTCTGCCAGTAAAGTACAATGATTCCTAGTTATTTCTTCTTCTAGAATAGTCCTGTGAATTAATAGGAAATTGGAATTATGTGTAACAGACTTTCACAATCACTGCCTCTGCAGGATGCTTTGAATTGAAGATCAGGACAATCAGAGCCAAGCAATGTTGTTGAATGTGAGGATATCTGTATCTAGATTTCAGTTCATGGTTATAAATCGACAAAATACCTATGTAATAAGTTGTCACATATGAGCCAGAACCAGTGGTATACAGGAATAAAGCCATGACTATGACCCTGAAGGCCCAGGTTCAATTACTGGTTTGGGCATCAGTTGGAGCTGGTCTGGGAAATGAGGGAGTGCAAGGATGTAATGTGATCTAGGGGTGAACTTTCAGCTCACCAAGCCAGTGTCTGACAATAGCTTTCCTTGTAGGTGCTTGGAAACATGCAGCTTGTATGTCCCCCTATAAAGGGGTGGGACAAGGTCATACCAAGCAAAATCCCAGGTAAATGACTGTATGAAGGGTGTTGAGGCTGATTCTTACCTCTGGGACAGGTAAGGAATGAGAAGGTCGGTGGTCATTGGATAAAAGGATAGAAAAAGAAACAGAAAAATAACCTATGAACTTATCAGATCGGTGTACCAAAGGGCTAATGTAATATTACCAGAACACAGTGCTGTGCTCTAAGAATGGCTGTCCCTAAATATAGGATTAATGGTGATGCTGGGTACCTCAGTTTCTTATCTAATCTTCAAATCTGTCAAGGAGGTACATTACTTGATTAAATTAAATTATTTTTAATATTATTATTATTATTATCACTTTCATTAACCTTATATTATAATAATAAGTATTATTACATTTATTAGTGTTGTCTTAGTTTTTATCAGAATCTGATGTGAACACTGTGACAAAGGGAAATACTGCCAGCCTAGCTACTGGAATTTTATAAATAATTATATGTCATTTGTGAATATTAATATGATTTATATAAAAATGTAACAGAAGGCAATACTGCCAGCACAGCTATCTGTAATTTTGTAAATAATCATATGCCATTTGGGGTCTATAGTAGAATCTCAAAGGTGTACTTACCCGAAAATGTAAACGCCGACATGTCTTCATCGAACCACAAAAACATTGATCTTCCTGAAGCGCGAAATCCAAAAAGTCAAATTGTCATGGTTGGCCCCTATGCGGTATAGCTCCGTAAGGTAAGTGTGCGATAGGTACGGACCTTAGGGTTAGGGTGCGGGTTAAGGTAATTGCATACATGGTGGTATTTGCAAGATTTAGTGTAGGGTTAGAAGTAGGTTTTAGTTTAGGGTTAGAAGTAGGGTTTTGGTTAGTGTATGTATGTGGTTTATTTAGTTTGTTTGGGTAGGTAGTATTTAGTGGGTAGTGGGGTGGGACAACTATGACGGTTCAAGTTTTTGAATTTTGCAGTTTAGGGCATTTGGTGCATTTGCGGTTCACGGAATGTGTGTCAGTATTTTTGTATTCGGTGACTAGGGCTTTAGCGATTTTAATATAGACCCATAATTTGTGAATATCAACATTATTCATATGCTTGTCTTACAAATGTATTAGAACTGTATGTATATGTATAATAAACTGCTGGTAGAGAAGTGTGTGTTGAACAAAGTTTGTACAGTACTGAGCTTAGATGTGTGACCACAGCGTACCCTGCTAGATTAGAACAGAAATGTAAATATGCTATTATAGCTGTGTGACTGTATATATTTTAATAGTGGTAACTAGAACATAGAGGGTTAACTTGCAAAACTTCAAGAAAATAGTTGAATTTAAATTGTTTTATGATTGTGCTATAAAAGTTAGTTTTAATGCAGCAAGGAGACATGATGTCTAGGAATAGGGTACCTTCTGCATTGTTTTGTAAGTGTTTTATTGTTTTATGTCTTACAGCAGTTGCAAAGATCTGAGACATATGTACTTTTCATAGGGAGATGCTAAAATGTTGACAGTTTCTAACAATGGGGGGGTTTCACCTGGGATAGTCAGATGACAAAAGTGATGTCATCCTTCAAGTATCCCAGCAGCAATATTTGAGATATTAATTTAAGAACTCTCACTCTTTCTCTCTCAAGAGAGAGAGAGAGAGAGTGCATTTTGTATTTTGTCTTTGACCTGGAAACATCCACTCACCACTTGCGCCTGCTTGTTGTTCTGTAAGTAAGTTTGTAGGGCATATTAACTATTTTAGATTCAGATAGAAATATAGTAAAGTATAGCTTAGATGTTTTCTTTAATGTCCTGCAATGTTGTTTTAAATATTTCCTGTGATTTTGAACTCTGATGTAACTGATTATTTACTGAGTATTGCCTTGTTCTTTTATTATTTATTATTAAATATATTTAAACCTGTTATTGTGGCTGATATCTGTGAGACACATTTAAGCTCGGAGAGTACTTGCATATCCATTTGGTAACACTGTGGAGTACTCCTAATAGCCTTGTCTCTTGGTCAAACAACCTTTTGGATTAATAAGATTGGACACCCTTTGCTAAGGGCCTTATAGTAGCTGATAAGGAGCTGGCTGGTGGCAGTGAAAACTACTGTATAGTCTGGGCAAAAGGGGGCATAGCTAGTAAACCTGTGCCAGCCTTTCTCAGGTGTGTGTGTGTGTGTGTGTGTGTGTGTGTGTGTGTGTGTGTGTGTATGTATAAATCACATCTTAAAGTGTGCGTCAGCTACTTGGGCAGGGACATGAAGCACTGGTTGGGTAGAGAAGGTGCTGGAGATCTTAGCTTGGCCACTTACCTGAGATCTCAACTCTACAGCTGTGCCAGTGGGGAGTCTTATTGGGGATCTGGATCCCCAGACTATCTGTGATCTCTGTGTGCTCTTAAGGGAAATTGCACTTAACAGTGTGTGTACTTATTATCCTCCCAGTGTGTACATCCCCCACTGTTGCCAGTGGTAAGGATTGAGGCTCCTTGATTACCAGGCCATTGTTGGGCTGTCACAAACGCAGTCATTATTATAATTATTAAATTCATTAGCATTATCAGTTTTAATCAAAATCTGATGTAACCACAAAATCTGTTAACTGTGTACAGCGCTTGAAAATTAATCACCTGTTGATTTTTCATTGCTAAAAATTTTAATACTGAAGAGAGGAAAGGAAATTTGAAACAGACATCAAGAACAGACCTAAAGATCTTTCTTAGATTTCATTTTAAATCTGTGCATTTTCTTCAGGTTCATTAAAAACGTGAAGTCACTGAAATAGGCAGGCAGGGAAGTGACGATAAACATAATACTAAAACATTGTAATTGTCTTAAGGCAGAAGAACGACATGTTCTGAATGCTAAAAACAATAAGGAAATGAAAGATAAATCAATGCCAGAGAAGATTAATCAAATTCCTGTTGAAATCAGCTTGCATTTTATGTAATCTCCACTGTCATATTAATCCTGCTGGTCTACAATTGGATGGAAGTGGATGATCCCAGCAGAGGCTGCCTCAAAGTCATATACTTAAAGCAAAGAAATGTAATGCTAGCAATAAAACCTATATGTCTTAATGCAATGTTGAAGCTCTATTTAAATTAAGTGTAGAGTCATTATCAAATGTAATTTCTTGCATCTTATAAATTATTTGAAAAAAAGGTTTAGTGCTAAAGGCACACACAATTCCTACAGAAAGTACATTTTAAACTTGTAAACTTGAAAATAAACATAACATTAAAAAATAGGAAAGCACAAAAATATGCTGAGCTGACAGATTTAAAACTAATCCATAGTTTATCTATAGCCTAAAAAATCAATCTCAACTTTTAAAAGATAGTAGCAAATTTTTCATCAGACTAGGATTCATTTAAAGCTGTTCTGAAGCAACTGATCATCAACTGAACAGTCATGAGTAGCCCAATGCCAAAAAATGTGTCGTCATCCCCTTTGGGAAAAAACCCGATTTCCATAAATTACCACATTGATGGTAGTCCACTGAACACAGAAGGTGTTATAAGAGATCTGGGAACACAGGTTGACAGCAGCCTCTCTTTTGATCACCACATTGCCACTGTAGTCAGAAAGTCCTTCTATGTGCACATCTCATTACTAAGGGTTTTGCATCCAGGAATAAAGAGGTCATTGCCTTCCTCTACTCCCCTTATTAGACCAATCATCGAGTACAATGCCACATTTGGCATGTACCTCACTAGACACCTGCAACAACTGGAGATGCCACAAAAGTACCTCAGAGAGAGGATCCTTGGCCTTAAACACTTGTCCTATATGGACAGACTCAAAAAACTCCTTCTCATATCACCTACTTAGAGGTGATCTCTACTTGACTTACAAAACCATTTCTGACCCAGCTCTGTTAGAAATGCTACATCTAAAGAAATCCCAATCCATCCACACCACATGCTCCAGAGACCGCAATCTCATTACCACAATTAACAGAACTTGCTGGAGGGACAGGTTCATAACCCAGAGACTAACCATGCTGTGGAACGGACTTCCCATACATGTCAAGTAGAGCACCCTGCTGACCCTCTTGAAGAGAAATCTTGATGAGTGGATGGGAAATAGAAAATTCACCCCGGGGATCACTCCAGTGGCTCTACTCAACAGAGGCACTGGAAACTAAGTTTGGGTGGCACTATGCCAGGGTAATCCTATGGCTAGGCTTGTAAAGGCCCCAGGGCCATTAGCCTAGTAAACACCTATGGACCTATGAACCTATTATCTCCTTAATACATATGTAGATCCCTTCTCCCAAAATCTGCATATATCTGCATACTGACAACACTCACCTCTACTCCTCATTCTCCTACTGCTATAAATTAACACCTATGTTAATCTCTCTGTAACCCTTCCATACCTCTCAACCTCTGCAACTTTGTCTCCCTCCCCCTTCTGTCTACTGCAAACTCAGGGAAACTATTCCACATACTTCCCAACCTTTTCAGTTTTGCCCTCCTCAAATATGAAATTGCTTGTACCTTGCCTTGTATCCAATATTAATGTCAGCTTTAAGACTTTTCATACATCTTTTCACCAGTCCAGTATACTACATAATCTTTCCCCAGACACTTTCTTCTTCACAGTTTCATTCCTCAGAGCAATACTTTGCTTCTGCACCTATTACCTCATTCCCAGATAGATAGGCCATCCATACAGTACATGCATTCTCTTTAACCAGGGTAAACTACATCACTATCATCAAACCTCTACTATCAGCTTTCAGTACAAGCCTCACGCTACAAGATTATTAAGCCTATTGTATTGTTTATTGTCTTAACTATACTGTTAGCTTAACCCTGGGCCTTATAACTCCTGCAGTCCTAAATCTCAATCAACAATCCCCCTCCACAGAATTTCTAAAGGAATATCCATCACTTGCTAACTGTGGACTGCATCTACTCAATCTAAGATTATAACCTTTGCACAGACTTGTTTGAAAGATGACTCTCCATTAGTAGGGGAATATGGAATAATCATTGTGAAGATTGGAGGAAGATGGGCGAAGGCTGCCAGCCTAGTCAAATAGAATTTGATACATAATTTTATCAACTGTATGTATAAATGTAACATACAGGCTTGATTGAGTTTTTAAATGAAAGAACACACTATAAAATGTGAACTTTAATATTGTTGCACCATTGCCATCTGCTGTAAGGAAAACCAAGCCAAGCATTTCAAATGTGTCTTTTGAAGCTGAAAAGATCTTATGAATCACTTTGATGTTTTACAAGTCGGCTCCAGTGGGTCTGGATGAAGGTTTCATGCCCATTGTTTTAAGGTTAAAGTTAAGGGCCAGAATTTACATGTGGAAGGTGCTTTATTGCTTTGGTTTCTGCTAGAGTGTATCTGTGAAATGCCTTGTATTGTTGTAGTTTCCTGAGCAGGTGTTAGCTTGGTAAATAATGCAGTTTGTGGCCTGAGAAAACCTATGTGTCAAAATGATGTAATTTGGGAGGGCCTCAGCAGAGCTGTAGATTAGTGTTTAAAAACTATTGTTCTGTGAGAGACTGGGAGCATTTTGATCTTGGACATCTAACCCAGCACTGCTTATGCTTTATGTATGTAAGCAGGATTCTAGCACTGTGTTTTCTCTTAAGATTAGTTAAAGATTAGAAAGTTAGATTAAGTGTTTTTCTTTGACATCAGATCTGTCCTACTGTATTATTTTAAGTTTCTGTGTGATCTCTTAGATCTTAGATATCTCTGTGGTGTAGTAGTATTATCTTGTGTTTTAATTATTTATTATTAAATATTTTAAAACCTTTACCTGTGGCTGGTTTATGTAGAAATAATTTAACCTCTGAAGTACATTACTTATTTACAGATAAGTCACTCCAAATTAAGCCTTGACTGTCTAGTCATACTACCATTGGATTATAATATTGCACAGTAATAATTGGACACCCTTTTAAGTGCCTTTTAGTAGCTGAGAATTATATTAAGCTGGTGGTGGCAGTAATTACTACTGTATAGTCTGGGTAAAGGTGCATAGCTGGATAGTCTGTGTTAGTCTTTCCCAGGAGTGTCTGTGAAATTGTATAAATACTTATCTCAAAGTGTGAGTGTGTGTCAGCTACCTGGGCAGGGGCACGAAGCACTGGTTGGACAGAGAGGGTACTGGAGGTTAGCTTGCCAGCTAGGCTGAGATCTGGACCCTATAGCTGTGTCAGTGGGGAGTCTTATTGGGGACCTGGTGTGCAAGGGAGCAACCAGCCCCAGACTGACTGTGATCTCTGTGTGTACTTAAGGGAAATTGTACTTTACTGTGTGTATTAGTTATCCTTTCCCCTTCTAGGAGATGACTTCCCTGGTGTTAGTGGTGAGGATTAAGGCTCCTTGATTGCTGGGCCAGGGCACAGTCATCACAGTCATCTTGATAGGTAACTCAGCCAGTCTATGCTAATGAATCATAGCCAAAGTTAACCGCACCACAAACGTTGAAACAAGTACTGGTTCTTGGAGGGCTGCCCAATTACTTGTGCTCATTTGTGTTTTGCCTCCTGCATTGATCAGCATGCGGGATAAATTAGTACACCAATTTAGTATATACACACTGGTCACACTGGTCAACATAAACTTATAATTATTTGTGACATAAACCAACTGGAGTGACCTCTATAAAATAAACACCACAAAAAGAAAACTCTTACCAACTCATTTAAGTGGTAGACAAACCCAATCTGGACTTTATACTTGTAAGTTCCTTAGAAAAGAAATAAACTCAAGTGACTCAACTCCAGAAAAGTTATAAAATACTTATGACTCTTTAGAAGCTTTCACAGTATTCCTCTGAAAATGATCATGTTAGAAAAAAAGTTTAAGTCACAAGGAGGTCCTTTTGTTTAGATTTCATATGGCTTAGTCCTCCTCTGCTTCCCATACATTGGCGAGGGAAAATGTTTCCCATATCAGATGGGACATCTTTCTCCACCAAAGAAAACCTTTAAGCTTGTCCTGGTTTTGTTCACTCCTCACACCAGTGAGGGAATCTGACAACAGGAAGGTCCATTATAGCTGATTTCTCATTATATAAGATGTTCCCATGACTCATCACGCAGTATGCATGCATGCACAAATCATTACATGCAGAACAATAAGAACACTGGATCTCAGTAAGTAGAAGCTACAATGTAGTTGACATTGTTTATTTTATTTTCATTTTATTTTTCATTTGTTAATCGAGGAAGTCCGACTTGACAGAGGTCCATTTTCAGCAGAGGCCCAGGGAGAAAAGCTCCACATGACAATAAGAAAACATATGAGTATTCAAGTATACATACAAGAATACAAACAAGCATACATAAGCAAATATTAACAATTTCTATGTAATGTCTGTAGTAAATGATACATATTTGAACAAAATTGAGAGTTACATTTTTCATTTTTTTTTTGTACTAGAGGATTTTTATTAGCTCAGTTCACTTCAGAATATAACATTGGTTAAACAGGTCGACCAGCACTGTAAAGGACTTATCATTGGATAAACAAGTGTACAATGAGAAACAGGGAGCAAATAGTTGGACCTAGCAGAATCCTAGCAACAGTGCAGAGGTGTGGCTTAGCCAGGGGAGTAGCAGGAGCAAAGCCAGTTATTTAAGTAGTGGGTTTTGAGGAGTTTTTAAATTGGAAGGTGTAAGTGGTAGAAGTTAACTGGCTTGGGAGTGAATTCCAGATTTTGGCAATAGAGCAGGCAAACAGAGATTTACTAGCTTCATTTTTATGTTTGATGACATTGATGAGGTTTTGCTTACTAGATCTTAAGGCTTTAGTGGTGGTATAGGGGTGAATTAAATGCTGAAGTGCAGGGGGTTTGTCAGGAAGGTAGTAGAGCTTGTGTGCTATTGAGACTTGGTTGAGTAGAAGTAGTTCAAGCCAGTTAAGTTGCTTGAGGGCTAGACAGTGATGGGATCTATGAGAGGCATCAGTTGCAAACTTGGCAATCTTGTTGTATCAAGACTCCATTTTGTTTAGTTTGCTGTGGCGATGGTTAGTAAAGATAGGGGAGGCATAAAGGAGGATGGATAAGAGATGAGTCCTTGTGATAGTGGCTTTGGTATGTTTTGGTGATGAACTGTCTGTTCCTATAAAGGAGACTAAGCTTTTTGTTAGCTTTCTTTATTGTTTGGGCTATGTGTATGTCGAATTTCAGATTATTATATGTTTCTACATCTAGCAGTTTTGTGTGTAGTTGGCTTGATTTGTGTATTATCTTCAGATTTTATGGTAAAATCATTGTTTATATGGGGAGATTTTCCAGGACTGAAGAGAATGAGTTTTGTCTTTTTGTGATTAAGAATAAGTTTGATGTTAGTGAACCATGCTTCTGCTAAGGAAAAGTTATTCTGAGTTATGGTTTGTAGCTCATTTAGGGTGGGGGCAGCACATATAATGGTGGTGTCATCTGTGTATTGTACTACTGAGACTGAGAGTGAGGCTGAAGCTATCTGGTTTGTAAAAAGTGAGAACAGCAAAGGACCGAGGATGGACCCTTGAGGGACACCTATGGCTACTGGTAATGGTGGGACAATTGATCTTGCCATAGAACTGCCTGCTGATGGTATGATAAATAGTTATTGAAATGTGATATGGTGGAGGAGCTTATGTTTAGTGTAGATATAGTCTCTAGGAGCATAGTGTGATTTACCATATCAAAGACTTTGGATAAGTCTAAGAATATGGAGGATACAAACAGCCCTTTGTTTCTATGGTAATTGACAATGTTGGTGAATGAAAGTAGTGCTGTGGTGGTGTTATAGGAAGGTCTGAAGCCATGCTGGGATTTGGATAGTAGGTCATTTTTTAGGAGGTCGTGCATCAGTTGAGTATGAACTACTCTCTCTAGTATTTTAGATAAAGGTGATAGAATCGCAATAAGGCGTTAGTTGGTAAGCTCAAGGGAGTTGCCTCCTTTGTGCCGTGGTATAATATGTGATATTTTCCATGAGTGAGTAACTTTACATTCTGATATTGACCTATTTATTAGAATGCACATGGGACAGGCTATCACTTCTGCTGTTATCTGAAGGAAATTTGCTGGCAGATTATCAGATGCCAGTGTAGTTGGTTTAAGTTTTTTGAGGAGTTTAGCAATCATATTAGTAGAGACTGGGTGCAGGGAAAAGTTGGAGGGGTAGTTTTGGTTACTGAGATGGGCTGGGGTAGCTATTGCTATGGGGGTACAAGTACTATATTGGGTTTTGGCTAGGGCCTGGACTGTTTCTGTAAAGTATTTATTAAATTGTGTGGGGATGTTTTATGGTTGTTTGGTAATATAGGGGACGGAGTGGTGGATTTTCCTGGGTGTAGTAAACTATTTATTGTGGCCCAGAATATTTGCAGATTATGAGCATATTTTTCCTGCATGGATTTATAGTAATTAGTTTTATTGAGTTTGATTTGTTTTTTGGCTTTGTTCCTGAGTTCTTGATAGTTTTGTCTCAAGACAGTGATTTTGTTTTTGTGAAATTGTAATCAGGAGCTTTGTCCCTGTCTTTCATTATAGTTTTAGTATCTTTTGTTAGCCATGGGGCATAGTCAGTTTTGATTCTAATAGTTCTGGAGGATGCATGACAGTTTAAGAATTTTAGGAAGGTTGAGTTAAAGTACTGCATGGCTTTGTATAGAGATATTTGTTTTAGGGGAGTCCAATTTCAGCATTTTAGTGCATTGATTAGTTTACGAGCTCTGAAGGTCTTTTTGTTACATATTACTCTGAGGATAGGATAGTTAATGTGGTAGGATCAGTTCCTATTTAGATAGGTTGCCTGATGGTCACTCAGACTGTTAGGAAGGCAGCCTGATTGCTGTGCAAGAGTAGGGTCAGATAGCAGAATCCAATCTAGGATGGACTGGCATTTGGATGGCTTGTCAATTCTGGTTTGGGTGAACCCATGTAGGTTAATGTAGGTAGAGGGATTTTGGCTGGAGCAATCAAGCCAGTCAATATTAAAGTCACCTAATAAGGAGTATGACATCCAGTTTAGTAGGCTTTCCAGTATAGTGGTGTTATTGCCTGGTGCGATATAGCCCCCTGAAATAATTATCTGTTTGTTGGAGTTAAGTTTTAATTGGGCAAGAGTTAGTTCTACATCTTTGATGTCTTTGTAATTACATTCAAATTGTTCAATAATGAGGTGATTTTGGAATAGTATTGCTACACAGTCTCCCTTTTTCCCAGTTCTGTCTCTACGTATAATATTCTAGCCAGGAGGAGTAATTTCATTATTGTGGTGTTCTGGTTTAAGCCAAGTATCTGTTAACACGTTGATTTCTGGTTTGTATAGAGCTAGCAGGGCATGAAGGTCCTGTGTTTTATAAAGTATACTTCTTGCATTTATATTTAAAAGAAGGAGAGATGAGGTAGGTCTTAGATGTAGAGGATTTGGCTGTTTTAAGTTTGACTTGATAGACATATTGGGCCCTGGATTAGGGTGAATGTCACCTCAATCGGTGAGTTTTTGGAGAAGGTATAGATAGAGTTTGGTTAGTTTGTGTAGTATTTTAGCTTGTTTAGGGAATATTGAGGGTTGGTTTTGTATGTTAGCTTATTATACAGGTAGGGGAAAGGTTGGGAGGAGGTGAAGTCACAAGGTGATATAGGGAAATTTCTTAGTATTGTGGAACTGGTTAGGGATTCTGTCTGCCATGGTGGTGAGGTGGTGATATAAAGCTGTGTGTGATAGGAGGAAAGGATGGACAGCAGGAGGAGAGAGATGATAGTTAATGGGTAAGGTATTACTTTTAGTAGCTGGGCGTGATATGTATAGGGCATGTTTTAGAGTTGCAGAAGGAGTTGGGTGTGTGTGGAGGTACTATTAATAACTGTAGAGTTTGGTTGTTGAATAAGGGTGTGGTGTAGAGTGTTGCTATGTGGGATGATACGTTAAATTTGATTGGGTAATTGGAAGTAAGAAATAGTGGGGCTGTGGTCTATACCTATAAGTGTAATTGATGTGGGGGTTAGTGAGTGATTCTTTCTTAGTGAGTGATTCCTTCTTCAGCCAAGACACCTGGCTAACTGTGTATCTTTCAGGGTCACAAGCCAGTTCCAGGTTGCCTGTGACATGCTCCGGTGGCAGTGGGTTAATGTTTTGTCTGATGTACACATTATTACATCCTTAAAATGTACCTCTTGTTGGCAGTATGCAACTTCAATGATCATTCACAGTGCATCATATTGAAATGGCTTCTGGAGCCTGCATCTATCAAACATCACACGGTATAGTTACCAGTGGTTTCTTTTCTGTCTCTTGTCCTCACAACCTTTGGTATACATAGGAACCAGAAAAGGTTGCCATTCTCTCATATTGTTAAAGCCGCTCTCCATTGATGCAATCAGAGAGATGCAATAAAGCACAACGATAGTACCAGCATAGCAATACCACCTAATAATAATAATAATAATCACAAACTACACCGAACTAAACAACAACAATATTCTGAACAAAAGGGATGCATATAGACAATAATACACTGCAGCAGCTAAAATGTAAGTCATGCAGTTGATATCATGCGACGTTGCCACAGAATGGCAGAAAATATTGCATTCATTTTCTTTCGGCCATGGAATTTACTCTTATTCTAGGCTGGTTATTCAACACATAATATCTGAAGGACAGATGCACAGATGACCAAATTGCTCCTGTATAAAGCACACTGGTCAGCAAAAATGAAATGGAATCCACCAGCACTTTTTTTGCACAGAACAGCACAAAGCACAATTCTCTCTACTGATTGTCAGGCCCTGGAATCCAGAAAGGTGACTCCAATTGGACTGAAAGTATTGGATCCAAAGAACACTTAAGTCACTTGGTGTTGTACAAAGTGCAAGATCCATGAAAGCAGAGAATGCTGGGATGTAAGGTAGTACGTAGTAAAACCCAAATTGTATGTCATGATAAGCCGGGAGTCAGCCTGACACCATAAAATAAGAAACCCAAAAAGAAGAACAAGAACAGTATTAATTAAAACTTGTGGGAAAGAGAAGAACATGATGCAGGTCCACTTGTCAAGGAAGCATTTTTCTGTGTACATAATGTAGAAAATCTCTACTGTGTAAGGAAATGTCCAAGAAATGTGATTTTCTGGGGAAAGCACCTGAAGTTAAGTCAAACATTCTGTGGACCTCTTCACTGAACCACCAATAGCAAAAAAAAAAAAACAAAAAAAACTAAGGAATGCCTTTCCTTTCCTAAAGAATTTATTAAATAAGGTTATTAAATAACTTGACAAGCTTCAGCCTATCACCCCTACTGTTTATATAGGTAGAGCAAAAGCAGGAAAGGGTAGAAAGAGTCTACTCATAAAATAGAATGAGTGCTCCCAGAAGAAATCATTTATTGACATTACCTCAGTCTGAAGAGGAAGAAAACATTTTTTCATAACAACCTCTGCCCTTACCTACTGATGAGGAAAAGCCTGCCCCATACCACTTCATTCAAGAAAACTGATCCCTAAAGAAAGAGTGCAGACCTATGGCTGCTACTTAAAAGACATGCGCGTCTCCAAACACCCTTTAAGCCAGTATATTTGTGACCAGTGAGAATACCAATGGTTAGAGTCTTCACTGCTGTAAATGTACAATGTAGCACTGGAAACCCTGCAGCTGTGTTTTCCACAGAAGGTACTTCAAGGTCAAAGGATGGGTGCCCTGTTTCATGGCCACACTTTTACAATAGCACAGACCACTTCAGCCATGTCTGCCTGTATTGTCGAAATATTACGAAAATTATAAATTTAATAATGAAGCCATAGGCATCCTTGTTCTGTGTAATAAATTCATTAGGAAAGGAAAGGCATTCCTTATATATCAGTGTGTGTGTGTGTGTGTGTGTGTGTGTGTGTGTGTGTGTGTATAGATGTAGATATATATATATATATATATATATATATATATATATATATATATATATGTATGTATATACACACACACACACACACACACATATATATATATATATATATATATATATATATATATATATATATATACACACATATATATATATATGGGTCTACTTTGTTTCGTTGAATCTCATTTGACTGAATTTCATTTCCCCCGATCACTTGGCTGAAAACGCAAATTACTGAAAACTCATTTCACTGAATCTCATTTCACTGAACTGAACTAGTATATATAGCACTGTGTAGAGTACTGTAAGGCAGGTAAAAGATAAATGCCCTTTTCCCCACTCTAGTATGATCCTGGAGTTAGTATATAGAATTAGGGGGTGTGTTGGGGGTGTAGCCCCCACCTCATTTATTTTATATTTTATTCTACCAAAAACATCAAAACAATACATTTTAAACAATAGAAATGCATAGTTACACCAATGGCTAACTCCCTCCAGAAGACAGTATGTACTCAAACTAAGTGGGGGGCTACGCAACCCACACCCCCCAATGTGGGGGACTGTGCCCCCATATATACTAACTACAGGATCGCACTACAGTGGGAAAAAGGGCATATAACTCTTACTTGCCTTACAGTACTCTACACAGTGCAAGTACTTCACTTCAGTGAAATGAGATTCGGCGAAATGAGTTTTCAATAATTTGAGTTTTCAGCGAAGTGGTCGGGGTGAAATGAAATTCAATGAAACAAAGTAGATCCGTATATATATATATATATATATATATATATATATATATATATATATATACACGGGTCTACTTTGTAAAAATGAAAGACTAGAAGAACGAAATGCAGAACAGCAAGATGAAAACAACGAAACCCCAGAACATCGAAAAACACGTAAGTTTACAAAACACACATAACACACAAAAACTCACACACAAATGCCCCACTACTAAACAAAACACTGTACACTAACGACAGGCGGGGGGCAAGCCCCCCTGCACCCCCCACACCCCCCCTACTTTAATATTCTAACTCCAGGATTGCACAAACAGACACACAAGGCAAGCACACACCCCCACAGTACAGTCCCTCACACACACACACACACACACACACACACACACACACACACACACACACACACACACACACACCACCATCACAACACACACTTACACACAGCATTTCCCCTCATAAATACACTCACACACACACGCACACACTTACCTACAGTAGAACACGAAAACTGCTAATTCAAACTCAAGTAACATCGGGATTTTGAATTTCGCGTTTTTCGGTGTTTTGCGGTTTTGTTGTTTTCGTCTCAGCATTCCGGATTTTGATCTTCTGGTCTTTCGTCCAACTCAAGTAGACCCATATACACACACACACACACACACACACACACACACACACACACACACACACATCTATATATATATATATATATATATATATATATATATATATATATATATATATATGCTTTTTATGTCGTAGCAACTGAAAATAATGTATACATATATTAAGAATGATCAGGGCTGTAAAGCAGCAAGCAATGCATGCAGGCAGCACAGGAGAAATGTGCACAGTTTTTAATGATGGTGAAGTAGGACAACAGTATAAGGTAGTGACTGCCTAACAGAGTTTTCTGTCTATACTCCCATTTAGGGGAAAAAAATTTTATTTTATGGAAATGTTCACACATATATAAAGATTGTTTAAAAGAAGAGTTAAAAAAGTAAGTACATGTTTGATTTCTTTTCTCAAAGTTACATCCTCTAGCACAGACTTAGGCTTGTGGGCATATCACATAGCAATGAATATCAATAAATTAAAATCCTTAGAACCACAAAAGCTCACATAAAGCCTACATTTTAACAACAAAGTAATATCCTGTGGCTCATAGTGCAGAAGCAGAGGAGAATTATGTCAGGAGTTTAATAAAACAGATTTCTTCAACACTGGAAAATAAAGTATAAGGACAGGTAAACACAGCCATTTCTTAAAACACGTTTCATTGCAGTTTGCCAGAGAAAAAAAGGTCAGCTGTGCAATTCATAGAAACACCAAATGTCAGATCCCATGGGCCCACCATAAATTTCTTACTAGCTTAGTCTCAGATTTTGTAATGTACTTTTGGTATTCTTTTCTGCGATACAACCCTCTGGAGAGGAGATATGAAGATCAATTTTTCCTATCAGAGTACTCAAAAGAAATTAACAAAGTAGAATACATTTCTAAGGACTGTGATGTACTTTAGGAAGTTTTACTTAGAAGCAGTAGTTTCCTGTGTAAATCAGCACTTTCCCATTGCAGTTGCTGTCCATAATATTAAGACATTATAATGTGTGAGTAATAATAAAGCCCAATGAATTTCAGGGTATAAAAGTAAAACACTTGTAGAATATCAGATAAGGCACTTAATCAAATGCAATACTGAGTGGCATTCCAAAACAAAATAAGTTATTATCAAAATACCAAAATTATAATTTCTTCAATATAGACAAATTAACTTTGCTAGTCTTAACTTTCCTATCTTCTTGCAGAGCTTAAACTGTCTTCAGGGAAAACAAATGTCTATATAAAATTAAATATTAAGTTTGAGGAAAAAAAGTCAGGTTGTGTGGAAAGACTGCAAGAAAAAAAAAAAAAACTCGTCTTTGATTGCTTTGTATAACAATTTGTCCTGAGGGGCAATCACAAGAATTGTAATCTCTTGACGGCTCTGGCAACAAAATGCAATCTACTGATTCCTAGATATTACTCCTTCAGGAAGAGTCCTTTGAAGAAATAGAAAATTGGAAATATGCTTAACAATCTTTCACAATCCTTGCTTCAGCAGGACACATTGAATTGTGAATTGAGACAATTAAAGCCAAGTAATGTTGAAAGTGAAGATAACTGTACCTGAATTTCAGTTCATGGTCACCTACACTAAGTTTACACTAAGTGTACACCTTTCTGAGTGAACAGACAACACTGACATAACTCATACCTTCTTCCTCCTAATTTTAGTTTTCCTACTGATATTCTTGCCACTTTAAATATTGATATGGATTAATAAAGTGTTATCACAAAATGCAGACTACATGTACACTTACTGTAATCTTTCTGAGTCACTAGAAAGCACAAAAAATGTGATAAGAATTTTATTGAATACATATCATGTACACTTTGTATACAATTTGTGTAGGCTTTATTGAATCTGGTCCAGTATTTATTTTTGAACTGTATGTTAGAGCATGTTATTGAAAATTAGATTTAATTTTAAAACTTTAAGCAAGGTTCTGCCAATTTCATACATATGTTTTAGAAGTCTATCACATTAATAAGAAATTCATACTGAAATTGCGTTATGCCTATGTGAGGCAGACCAATGACAATAGCTTCATAGTTTCATAGTTTTGTTGCTAATTGTGTTTGTGCTCTAATGGGTCAAATCAAAACACAGACTCCAAGACTAATGTACAAGACTCAAGAGCCAAACCAGGAATATAAGGAATCTAAATACCTTTATTGAGTCAGTTCTTTGGATATCAGGTAGCATATGCCAATATTGTGCAATGACAACTGAAATTAGATCTCAGTCGCTTTAACCTTGTCAAATTTTGGACTTTGATAAGTAATATTGTTGGTGGGCAAGTCTAGTAACCACAGCTTTAATTCATTTCTTAGCACTGTACGTGCTGAAAGTAACTTAAACTGTTACTTGCCAATATCAGATAAAATAAAGTGAAAGGTATCTTAGTCTGTCATGATAGTATGTACCCTTATATGCCCCTGGAATTTTTTAGTGACTTTTCTATGAACACATTTGCACACAACTCAATTGTCTCTGATTTTCAGGGGTGTCCCTGATTTTGACTCAAATTTTAGCTCTGTCTCTCTTAAGCTTTTGTAAAACTGGTGACATTTGGTAAAAAGTTCATAATTTACACTTAAATAATGGCAATTATTAGAGTTATAGACTTATTTTACTTCAGAAAATGTATATTAAGTCACATTCTCTTATTCTGTCATTCTTTCAAGTTAATAGTATTAATATTTAAAAAGTATCCCTGACTGTCCCTGATTATTTCTGGATTTGTCCCTGATTTTGTTGAGATCTGTCCCTGATTGGTTGAAAGGTATGCAAGGATATACAAGGATAGAAAATTCCTTTGAAAATTTCTAAAATCATGACAACATCATTGCCTTTATACATCTGCAGATCCCTCCTTCCCAGAATGTCCATTAGATACATGTTCCCAACAGTCAGATCTCCTACTACTACTCCATGTTAACTCCTATATTAATCACCCCCCCAGTCCCTGCTACACAACAGGTTTACTATATCAAGGATTATGGCTCATGATCTTGTGCTTATTTATTTGTACAAAGAAACCACCATATCATTGTTTTACTTCTGGCAGAACTTGCATTAATGCTGAAGCATATATTCTTATTAACCATACTAGTGAGGTATTTTATACAGTCGACCACTTCCTGCTGATTAGTGACCACATGACTGACTGACTCCTTCCTGCATGCTGCACCTCCAGAGATACACGTTTAATCCATAAACTCTTTCTTCTTCCATTTTATTAACTTCTAGGAGTAGCAACATTGCATGTTAATAAAGTCACTTTGCATAACAAAGAGCAAAATACAGTACTCCACAAAGAAAAAAATGTGATAGGGATACAGTTCTTAAAGATCAGTTGTACTTATATACAAAACAAATAGCTAATACATGCTATCTATTTTTGAGAACAAATAACCCTAAACCAACTTTTTTAATTATAACTGCCATTTCTGTTACATAAAAGAACAGCAAAAGTCAAATTTCTGAAAAAGATGCTGTGCCTAATGTAGTGAAATAAAAGCAGTCATGAAATATTCAAAGTGAATCCCTTGTCAAAAGCAACACTGATTTTATTGAAACACAACAAAATTAATTTTATGAGAGGCAAATGCTCCATTACCTCCCCCACTTAGGACACCATGACTCCTAAACCCTCTACTTAACATAATGCCACATCTCAGCAAAAATAAAAACAAATTTACTTTCTCAAAGTCCCTTTTGCCTTAGGCACCATATAGCTATTTAACTGACACTAGTATTTCAGTGAACTGTAGTCTCTGTCTTTAATCATCTTCAGTAGTAGTTTCACTACTATACATCTTAAGAGAATGTAAATTTAATAAATTGATATGCCCCTACCACTTCAGCTTTCTAAACTGAAGATAACTACATTTAACTTTGAAGAAGGTTGTATGAAAGCATTAAAAAAGCACATGTATGTCTACAACTACTACACTAAAACAGGAGACAAGTACTCACTTTGAAAAGGGAAATGAACTTACTCAAGGTTAAGTGAAAACAACAACAATTTTAATACAAGACATTACTTTAAAGAATGAGATTCTTAGCTTAAAAGTAAGCACAGAAGGAAGTTTTTAATGATACAGAAAATGATTCTTTATGCCCCTTTGAAGTATTCAAAGACATGGTTAAACCCAATACAGGAAAGCTCCTTTACCAAGCACAAGGTTAAGATGAAAAACAGGAAGTAACCAACAAGCTTAGTAAATTACTGTTTTCCAGTTTTTCCTTATCAAATTGCCAAAGTACTACAAACTATTTTACACAAATATGATTAGAAATTAACTTCCTGATGTTGATGAAAACATAGGAAGTAGACTGTGACGAAACCTTAACATAAAAATTGCTATTGTTTAACTATAATTTTAAGCATAATTAAGCCTGGTGAAATGACCACGCCCATTACTGTATCTTTCATGTTTACTACTTTCACTTAGTGTAAACTCTGTCAGGACTATAATTTGCACCCCAGTGAAGATTTTGTTTTACTTTCTGAAATACCAGTTCATATAGCTAGAAAGTAGTTGTACTAAAGTTTTAAGAAACTGTAAATATTAAAATAAATAAATAGTAACTATGCACAGTCGATACAGTACATGTCTGACAGAAATACCAAACAGTCATAAAACTGAAATATAAAATGCACAAAGTGCAAAACAAATTTCAACATGTAAGAGGAACAATAAATTAAAAAAAAAATCATCAAAGAAAAAAACTTTTTAAAATATTTTTTTCAGTTAATAGAGCAGCCAGTATTTAAATACTTACAATAAGAGAGAGAGAATTTTAGTTTCTGGATTATTTAGGAAATATCCTGTTCTTGACAGAAGTCTTTTTCTGTGCTAGTCTTCAAATTTCAGAGGTGAACATTTTGTCCATTTTCTGGTTATGTTTTCCTTAGCAAAGCAAGGATAGTCCATGAAGAATAACAGTTTTCATTGTTTATCAGAAATTTCCCATGAGTGTTGAATAAGATTAACATTTACAAAGCTGTCAGACCAATAAGGCTTGAAGAAAATTATCTTCTCCCAAAAACAGATATCAAATATGCAGTCATAAAAAGCATGTGGCCAATCAGCCTTACAGAACTGTCTACATCTCTAACATTCAATGTTTTCATCTACACCAATTTGTAATAGTCTATAAGGTGTTAAAAGGCCCTGTGTAAAATCTTTATATGTAAAATACACCAACATTTAACAGAAGAAGTATTTCCAACAAATTTTATTAGAAATGTTTTGTTCTTTATGGACAGCAATACATTTTGCCTGTAATAATAAAATTCCAAATCCTGTTATTCAAGTTATTATTATAAAGAAATTAAGATTTTATATAAATTTGAAATTAGATTATTTGGGCTATTTTTGTATAATAATCAAATTCTAACTTCAGAATAATTACACCAACCAGTTACTATTATGGCCATTCAACCTTTAAAGGCAACTCATACAATGGATAGCGGAAACATTGCATACAGTGAAATGAAGCATTTATATACCTCAGAGCAAAAATAACTTTATTTTCCCCACAAACAGATTTTCTTTCAAGAAGTTGCAAATGTAGCAAAATGAGCTGTTTTTCACCATAACTACATCAAACCCATGTACATCTATCCAGTAACTTCAGGTACAAGACATATTATCATCATCTGAAAGAGAAGCCTGCACAATGTTTTTGCAGCAAATCGATTTAGTGCAGTGATCACTATGGTTAAATTATGTGGGTGGATCTGAGCAGCGAAAGCACAAGAGGCATGTGTGCCACTTTGTCAAACAATAGTAAGCTTAATTTTTATGACAATTTGGCAAATAGCTGCTTCAGACTCTAAGTGTCCTCACTCAGTTTTGTGTGACAAACCAACTAGAATGGAAATGTTAACAAATCAAATCAAAACATGACTATTGCTGGTAAATTATCCAGCCGTGTTGATATGTGGTACATATGAGTCTGCAGTTTGAAACTTTGTTCATTTCAGTGTTTAGTTAGGAATTTGGCATTATTAATGTGTGGGAAATCAGTCTCTATTTATGCAGTGCCTCTTCTGGTAGACTACCATTCGCCAATATGCTGTACTTAGTAAAACATTGTAGATTAACTTAGTGTTATATAACTGAGTTTAGTAACTTCACAGAAATGTCTGGGTAAGAGGAATGGAAGATCCGATGCAGTGCTATGCTTAACATTCCTTATTGTGCTTTCATTTATAACAGTTATACTTGGTCTAAATTCAGTCTGTTACCCTTCTCACAGATTCAAACAAGAAAAATGTATAAATAAGCAAATGTTATCAAGGGAAACAGTTAAGTTAGCATAGTGATATGCAAATGCATGGTGACTATAAAGTCATTAACATCTTTAAGTTTGAAAGCAGGCATTTTATTGGTTCAGTGAATAACTTCCAATTTTACAAAAAAGAAAAGAAAAATCTTTGGCGGGTCTAGCCAGCCTCCTCAAACCCCATGCAATGGACTATGCTTTCCCCCATATTGCTAAGTAAACATATTAATTTCAGTATTACTGTATCTAATAATATGTTTTACTTAAAGAAATCTTTCATGTTAGTGACTTTACTCAGTGAAATGTCATGTTTCTCAAATCATTGCCTCTAAACCCCATGCAGCTGATCATGTACTCCACACTGCCCTAAATAAATGTACTACCTAGAATATTTCTGCACTCAAACTGAAGTAACTGTAGTACGTTACTAATGAAATAATAAAATACTAGGTTTAATTTTTGAATTTTTAATAACAAACTTATATTTAACAAATCTTCTTTTCTTACAGAAGATAAGTATCATTGAGTGATATTTGGTAAAATGAAGATACTTGAGGGAAATTATTGCAAATCAAGCTTATCTGACTGATGTGTTTCTGTGTGATATGATGTGATGTGAGGATAGATTACTGAAGTATTCTTGCTGAATGATAGAATTTCTGTTTATGGTAGAATTTGGGATTATTTCATATTTATTGCCTTTCTTCCTTGGTGGGGGAAACATTTTAAACTATGATTTAGATTTGTAAATATCACTTCAAAGCATATACTAATTACTGCTTATTGGAAATATATAATTGTGAACTATGTTAGATATACAGCAGAAGACAATATCGCTGGATATTTTTTAAATAACAAGAAGCATGCTTTAGCCCCCCCCCCCCCAACAACACTGTTCAACCTCAGCCTCCAAGCAAGTTTTGTACCAAGCAAATGGAGAACAACTACAGTCATTCCACTGCATAAGGGAAAAATTTCCACAGACCCAGGCAATTGCAGATCCAGTTGTAGTCCTATAAGTTTATCCAGCCTCTTATGCAAAACTATAGAAATATTTATCATGGAACTAATCAATAAGGCTATAGAGAACATCCAAACACTGGACCTGTCTTAGTTTGGATCTGTCAAGAGCAGATCATTCTTACTCGACCAGGTGGAGTTTTTTGGAAAGATCACCAAAGCAATGGATGAAGATAAATGGTGCACAATGCATACTTTGACCTAGCCAAAACTTTTGGCACAATCCGTCACTCAGACCAGTGATTTGAGTATAATGCCCGCTTTGTCATATATCTACCCAGACCCATGCATCAACTAGACCACCCACAAAGATACCTTACTAAAATAATTCAAGGCTTAAACAACATGTCCTGCATGGACCTACTCAAAGCCCTGTCACTATACATGGTATCCTACAGACTGCTAAGAGTTAACCTATGTCTACCATACAAGGAATCCTCCTACTCAGTACTGATGTACTACACATCAGTAAATCAGATGGCATCAGAAATCCACAGTCTAGGGATCTAAACCTCTTCTGCAACATCAACAGAATAGTTTGGAGGGGCAGGTATATCTCGCAGAGGATACTGCTGCCCTGGAAGAGACTCCCCATCCATGTAAAGCAAAGTTCATACCTGTCCATATTCAAACACAACTTGGATCTATGGGTGGGAAACACAAAATTTACCCCAGGACTTCCCAATGAATCAATAATGGACAGAGGCAACTCCTAAATGCTTTATCTTGTGTATCAGTCCTCTCAAATTACCTATGGTATGATCCCAGTTATTCCATTAGGGGTAATATATAATTATTGACCATGGAATGGGTAAAGCCAATCTATAACCATATGGAATAGGTTAATTTGAGCACCAAAAGGGAAATTAGCGAGGTTTAAAATGACAATTTAGAGGTATGATTACTGGCAATATGACTGATCATACTACCAGTAGCCATATCTCTAAACTGCCGAGACTTTTACAGAATGTTCCCAGTTTTCCTTTTATATTGTTGCCATGTTCTACGTAAAAGTTTTGGGTTAACTTTTCTGAAGGTGAAAAAAAAAAGGTACAGAGAGAGATAGTCCACTTATCTTGCGTGTGCTGCACTGATGGGTTTTGCCCTTGTGATCAAACCACACCAGCCATGGGTAAATCCTGATATAGCCACACACAGTCATGGATTATTGCTTAATTCTATAGTTACTTGAGTAGTGAAACCATTATGCAATATGACAAACTCACTATGTATGTGCAGTCCTGAAAATGGAGGGGCTTCTTTAATAGGTTACCATAACATGTGTGGTATTGTTTGTCAGAAAACCTATTCACAATTCCCTGATTCAGTCATTAACATTAGCAGTATCAATAGTAACATATTACAATGGATGCAGTATGAGAGACCAATGCATAGCCTATTGACAACAAAATGGACACAGCCTCTAGAAGTGAGAGCGATAGTGACAGCAGGAATAATGCATGTTTGGAGAAGGAACAAGACCTCTTCCAACCTGCACACCCTGTTTACATATATGTATTAATTCTATAAGTGCACAGCTGGGGAGAAAAGTAAAATACCCTCCAAGGGTTAGAAAATACCTCTCATAACTGTGTCATCAGAGTGCTGCTGATTAACATAAAACTATTCCAGAACTTATGTATTTAGAGGGCTGAGATTATGGTGATTTAATTCAATCAGTTATCATTCCTCATATATCAAATACACTGATTGCAAGCATTCATGTGACATTTTAATGTTAGTTCATTATACGGCTTTAACTTTTTTTTTACTGAATGAAAATAATACATTGTGCTAATTTATTTTTTATTTGTAATAGTCTCTTGGGGAACAATTGATCATATACTCTACTATCTATTGATTAGATACAATATACTGCAGCATTTATTACAGTTATAGTAGAATACAAGGTACAGTAAATATCTATTTCCAGATGTGCTATACTTTTTTATGTGTGATAGAGAATATGTACAGCACTTCTCACTGGGTAACATGATGGTGGATGAAGACTGAACACTCGAGCTTCAATTGCCTGAAGTTCACCCTGTTGATTCGTGGAGTTCCTCCACAGGAAATTACTGTTAGCCAGTTGTGCCAGCAGTGATACCCTTTTTGGGAAAATTTCCCACTTCTACAAGTTGGTGTGACAATAGAGTTGGTGTATATAACTTCAGGGGGTGCATTGGGACTTGCCCAACCAAAACCACTTAAAAACTGTTATGTCAGTTTTTTTCCCCGGGTTTCTGATCCTTGGTGCATTTACTTCTGTCCACTCATATTGGAAACCTTCTCACTGCCACAAGTTCTTTGTTGTTATAGGAAGTAATACAGTTTGTTAATTTATTTATTTATTTTTACTTTTAGTAGTCTTAAGGAGAATATTTAACAATATATATACTGTGCAATTTATTGGTAAGATGCAATACATTGTAGCATTTTATACTGCATGATGTGATACAGTGTACAAACCATTTCTATTTCTTAATGCTCAGTACTTTTGTGTGTGATAGAGAATATTTATACTATTTAAATATTTTTATTTTCTCATTTTTTTATATTTAAAGTGCATACAAATATTTAAAGTAAAAACACTGATGCACTCCACTATATGTGTGTTAAGCTTAGTTATATTTCACTGCATCACTGATCCACTATATCAGCATGCACTACATCACAAATAATCAAAACTTAATACAGCAATACGCTGATACTCATGTGCCAAGCATGAACATCATTGCATGCAAAATTAAAGTAAAAAACTAACAAAAAAGTATCATTTGTTTTGCAGGGAGCAAGCTCACCTGCCCCCCCCCCCCCCCGTGGGGGAATACACCACCCCAATGAACTGATAATTATATGCATGAACTCTGAGGGTACAAAACAGTTGGAAAGGGAAAAATACCACTCTCCATTGTATAGTGGTCCTGTAATAAAAACACCAGCATTATGTAATGAACTCGCAATTCGACATAATAACTCTCTTAACTAAATGTTCAGTATAACAGCCAAACACAGTATACTTGTTAAGCCCGTATATGTTTATATAAACCAATTTCCAAATTGTCACAAATCCTTTGTTGCTGTATGATATAATATAGGTTGCTACTTTTTACTTGGAATAATCACAGAGAAAATATTTGAGATTGTGTTTTATTATTTATTGACAAAAGACAATACATTGCACCATTTTTCCTGTGTTTTTGTTGACATATCATGAGTTCCTGGTTCACTGTACTTATACAAAACATTGAGAGGTATTCAGAAACACATAGCAAACTGTGTGACCCTGATTTTGCAGAGTAGTTCATTGCACTAAGTGAGCAACTGAAAGACAGATGTAGAGCTACAAAGGTACAAAGTCTTCAGCAAAAAGGGCTACAGAGGTCTACTGGATAATATCACATGCAAATGTAGCAGTCGAGTGGTGTGACTTGTGGCACAGCTGCACTGGCCCAGTAATCAAGGAGCCTCAATCCTCACCACTAGGGCCAGTGAGGGATGTGCACATTGGGAGGATGACAAGTACATACACAGTAAAGTACAATTTCCCTTAAGAGCACGCAGAGATCAGAGTCAGTCTGGGGCTGGTTTCTCCCTCCTTCTCCAGATCCCCAATAAGACTCCCTACTGGCACAGCTATAGGGTTAATATCTCAGCCAAGTGGTCAAGCCAAAACCTCCAGCACTCTTTCTGTCCAACCAGTGCTTCGTGTCCCTGCCCAAGTTGCTGATATACACACACTTTGAGATATGATTTATATACAAACACACACACACTCCTGGGAAAGGCTGGCACAGGTTTACTAGCTATGCCCCTTCTGCCCAGACTAAAAGGTAGTTATCACTGCCACCAACCAGCTCTTTATCAGCTACCATAGGCCCTTACAAAGGATGACCAATTCTACTGTGTAATGTTATTATTATCCAAATGGAAAGTGCAAGGCTATTTAAGACTGGCTTGTACAGTGTCACAAAATACATATGTAAGTACTCTGAGAGCTTAAATATCTCTTAACAAGCCAGCCACAATTAAAGGGTTTAAATATATTTAATAATAAATAATAAAAAAAAAACAGGACAATGCTTAATAAACCAATAAAGTGACTACAGAGTTCAGAATCACAGGAGATATTTTTAAACAACATTGCAGGACAGTCTCAAATAAATACAGAAGCCATCTAAACTAATCTTGCTATATTCCTATCCATCTCTAAAAGAAATAAATCTTAATTACAGAGCATGGCAAATATAGTCCTGATGATGAAGATGTTTCCAGGTCCAAAGACAAATACAAAATGCATCGAGTTTCTCTGAAAGATAGTTCTTAAATTAATATCAAAACATTACTGCTGGGTCAGCTGAATGCCATCACTATTTGTCACATGCCTTCAGTTCCCAAGCCTAAAGAACCTTAGAATTTAGCACCTCTGTGTCAAAAATACATATATCTCAGAAGTTTGCCTAGAACTGGAAGTTGTAAAACAGATAAGCACTATTACATGTTAAACCTAATAATTATTTCAGTTTTAAGACATTAGAAATAAAACTCTAGCTGTAGACATCCTGTCTTCTTTCTGTATTAACTAACTTTATAGCACATCATAAAACTCTTTGCTTTTTAACTTATTTTCTTAGAATTTGCAAGTTAACTCTGTATGTTCCAACTTCTACTATGAAAACATACATTTGCACAGGCATATAGTTTATGTACACTTCTGTTCTTTTCCAGTAGAATACACTGTGGTTACATTCTTGAAGCTCAGTACATAACATACAGTTCAACACACACTGTTGCACCAGTAGTTTAATGTACACATAACATATAGGTCTTTTACATTTTTAAGACAAGCCTATGGATCATATTAATATGCACAAATGACTTATGATTATTTACAAAATTTCAGATAACTGGACTGGCAGTGTCACATTTCTATATAAATCATATTAATATTTCAAGTGACATAATTATTTACAAAATTCCAGCTAGCTGGGCTGGCAGCATCTTGGTTTGTCACATGACTGATATAATTTAGCCATGTGCTCCGCCCCAGAGCCTTTAATCTAACATCAAAATAGGGAGGCATGGTCATTCAAAGACAGACTCCACCATGGCTGTGCCACAGTGTACTGCTGTTAGCACTACAGTGCTAACCTTTCTGAATACCTCAGATTATGCTTCATCTAAATTTTAATTTTTTTCAGTCATTTGTAAAATAAATTTTGGTATTTTGAAACTCTGTCAGAATAAAATAAACATGAAAAACTAATGAAAGAAAAGTAGATAATGATATTCCAATATTTTGGGAAGCCTTTTATAAGAAACTCTGTTAATAACAATTGGAAAATTTTATTTAATTTCTTACTACAAAATGTTCTATAATATTCGCATTTAAAGCAAATGCACTGAAACATTTTTTCTATCAGCCAACGGATATAATTTAAAACAATCAGGCAGGTAAGTATATGGTTAGAAGAGTTAGGAAAGTGAATCTAAAAGAACAGCTGAATTTTTGTGCCTTACTACACCCTTCTTAGTTATATAACTCTGACCCTAGCAACATCTTGGGAGGAATGGGAGTATTCCAATGTACCACAACCCTCATAAAATGTATATCCCCCCGTTTGCCCTAACAGTTCTGGGGTTCCAAGGAGTTATAGTTCTGGAACTTTTTACAGGCACCCCTTGCTTTACTTGTCCAACTGGTTAGTTTTAAGTTGTATAAACACCTTGAACTTGAATCTAAAAGTCTGCAAACAAACATCAAAGTTACTCCAATAGCTGATGAACTCCTTGACATTGCAGAAACATGAATGGGTCTCTGTCACAGCCCCTGAACTGAGAGAAGGCAAGAACATAACAACATACTGATGTTATGAAGGAAGTTAGTAGTGTCATAGTGAGGCCTGCACAAAGATTTGAAAGAAGAAAGCAGTGCCCAGCATAAAGTGTTTAATATTATTGTAATTCAGCAGGATTCTCCATTCAGTGTTCACCCCCCCCCCCCCACACACACACACACACATTTTTCTAGCTAAGTAACTTGGACCGAGATGGCTGGCAAAATTGCCAAAAAGAATTAAATATTTTATAACTTAATGCAGTTTCCTTTCCACATATATATATTTTTTTTATTTCCAGTTACTATTCAGTGCATTAAACTCCAGACTGCTTCACTCTTGATAATGTTACAAGCTGGACATAAATTAATTATTTTATCAGAGTAAATATGAAATTTATCAAATAAAACTTTTTTTTGTTTTATTCATGTAGTGCAAGTATGTTTCTGAAACTATTATGAATATTGTTGTAAATCAGTTCAGAAAAGACATTTAGAGTCTGGAATGGTATTGTAGAACCATTTTACATATAATTCTTATTTGATAATGCACAAAAGAAAAACATTTGGACATTAGCACTGGCAATTTTATATACTGAAGAGTGTGCTAACAGCTTAAGTTACATCTAAAGTGCATAAGGTGTTTAGCTTTACCTCATACATCACAATACCCCTAAGATTTGTTGATGTCTAGTGATATAGAACACCCTGTCTTGTCCTGTTTCTTAACTGATCATTTCGCTCAGTGAGTAATGGATGGTATTCCCACTCCTGGCATATTTATCACACACTGACAGTGGATAAATCTTGCCTTACTCGCCAAGAGTGAGTCACTTGTTTTTATAACCACCTACATTTTACAGTATGTCTGAAGAGAAACGTGATACAGTAAGTACCATACACATAAGTTTTTTCTAAAATGCCTGAGAAACAATTTGGGACTATAAAACAGAGCGTTACACTTACATGTGAAACATATTAGCTAGTCATTACAGTAACTGACTGACATGTTTCATTTACCAATTTTTTTTCCCTTTAGTAAAGCAGTGTAGCAATTTATATATTATTTGAGGGAGTGCCTGGCAGCTGCCTTGATAGCAAGGTGACTCCCATTTCATCACATGGTTACCTAAAACTAATGCTTACACCAACCAGTTTTCTAGATAAGATATAATGAATTACTCCTGTTTGAATACACAGGGTCATATAAGTCCTGGGATATCATGTTTGTTAAATAAAAATACAGTCTGAGCTGGAACCATAAAATGGGAATATAGATTGCTTATTCAGAAACCATCTCCCTGAGCACCATCCTGCAATGAAGCAGCAAATTAGGTAACAAGTGAAAAAAAAAACAGTATGTGAATAAGTGTACTCAATGAGCATGTCTTTACATAATGGACAGGGGGAAATAAGAGTTATGCTCTCACCCAAGTCTTTTACAGAGTAAAGCATCACCATTATCTAGTTGGAAGATAATCTCTCTTCTAAGGAATAAAAACAATGTGAAAAATTATTTGTGGAAAATTATGTTTCTAAGCAATTAACATCCCTACAAACCTGGCACACTGAATTATTTGTACATGTTTGGAAACATCTGTATTTAGACACCACTGTGTTGTTCTGTGTTCTCTGCTGTATGCCACAGAACACTGTATTGTGAAATAGAAAGCTCTGAGGTGCACAGTACAACAGACAGGGACAGGGAACTTATTCTTCATATCTAATGAATATTTACCAACCAACGCATAGTTCTGCATACCCTTAGCTGGCTGGAAATACCCCATCAGCTCTGTTACATTCGTCTTCTAAGAATACATAAAATCATATACAAACCATTAGCCTACTCAGCTGTTACCCATTTAATCAATGTGTATTTTCCAAAAAGAAGTCTTACATCAGAAGACAAACAACTTCTCACCATAAATAAATCGAATAAATCCCCTGAACAAATCATACACAAACCATTAGCCTTCACAGTAGCAAAACATGGAACTCCTTACCTGCCACTATGAAGTGTTAATAGTGAAGACAACCTGGTTTAGTGAATTTAAAACTATTTGCACTTTAGGAAAGTGAGACTTTTGGTCTTTGAAATAGATGATGATGTCATCTAGATAGGCCACAGTATTGGTTTGGTGGGCTTTAGGACTCTGTTTATTAGTCTCTGTAGCATGGACAGGGCCCTGTGGAAAATGAACAGGTAGACAGTACACTGAAACAACCCATCTTAATACAGAATTCAATCTTTTCTTTATTCACCTTTGTTATGGGAATGTATAATAACCATATGTGAAATCCAGGGTAGTTAGGAAGCTGTCCTTCCCTATCCACTGTGCCCGCTCCTCCACCATGGTCATATGGCATCTGTCTAACTATCTGTCTTTGTAACTAAAACAATGGGGCTCTTCTAGCCTCTGTTCGACTCTTTTAATAACCCTAACTTCATCATTTTATTTATTTCCTCTTTGACTACTCATTTCTGAGCTTCTGATACCTTTTAAGGTCTTAGGTTAATCTTTTCCCCTGGAATTGTCTCTATGTGATGTTTAATAAGAGTTGTGTTCTTAGTGACTCTGAAAAGATTTCTTTCTTCCACAGAAAGAACTCCTGAACCTATTTCTTTTGAGGCATTCAGAGGGTTTTGTTCACTACTGCTTGGACTGCTTGGAGGGGATGGATAACATTCATTTCTCTTCTCTATGACTCATGACCCCAATATCATGCTTGCCATTCTTGCTTGTGTCTCCCTATAAGGCTTTAAGACATTTACATGTTACATTTGCTCGGTCCTCCTCTTTCTATTTGTTTTACTTTATAATTCATATCATTTGCTCATTCAATTATTTCATACAGCCCCTCCCTCTCGGCCAGAAATTTGTTTTCAATTGCATTGACGAAAGCTAACACTTGGTCTCCCACCTGGAACTGTTTAATCTGGACTACTTTCAATATTCCCTGCAGATCCACAAACTACACTACATTACTCTGAAAATGTGTCTTCTCTTCCTCCCTTATTTCTTTCACTCTATGCAAAAGTCCTCTTAGTCTCCTACTATACATTAATTCAAAGAAATGAAAAAAACATAGATGCTTGATGTATCTTTCACAATGAAAAAGTTGGATAGGTCAGTAGTTGGTTCCACTCTTTTCCTACTTCTCTAGAACTTTCCTTAACATAGATTTTAAGGCTCAGTTAAATCAGTCTACCAACCAATATATTTAGGGGTGATATAATGATATCCTACATTTCATTGCTTGAAGTTTCTAATACAGGTCTGTCCTGACCTTGGACATGAACAAATGTATCTTGGCCCATTAGGATCTCCTTCAGTATCTCCCCTGGAGAAAATCACAATACCTGTTCTTAAGCATTGGCAAATTACTTTGGGGTTAGTTTTTCTAAGGGAAGTAGCTTCATGAAACTGGGTAGCATAGTCCGGCATCACCAGTATACACTGGTGTCTCCCACTAGAACTAACTAATGGTCTTGTGATATCCAGCATGTTGCTTTTAAATGGAACCTGTGTTATAGGCCTTAGATTCAAAGGATTCCTGAGCTCCCAGGTTAGGGGGTATCTTTTGGCACTCAGGACAGCTAAGTCAAAAGTGTTCAGTTTCCTTCATAATATCTGGCCAATAAAACTTAGCTATCACAAGTGCTTTGGCTTTATCTATGACTAAATGGACTCAAATAAATGACTATGGACTATTTTCATGACCATGTGCTTAAATTACTTGGGTCTTAATAGCTGGCAGTCAGTCTCCTCTCTCTTTCTCACTTCTTAGCTACTTTATATTGATGAGATCATTCTCCATCTCAAAGTAGCAGTCAGCTGCTGGAAGTCCAATGGTACCAACCTTCCCCAATACCCTAGATTTATTTTCCATAGCATGGCTTAATGTCTTATCCTGTCATTGGGCTCTTTTGAAGCATAAAGAGCCACATAGAGTCCAGAAAGACTGGGGTACTCTTTTTTTCTATACATTTTGTGATGTAGAAAGCTTTGCTTTCTTTCCAGACAAGGCAGGTATAGCAGCCTTCACATTTCACTCCTTCCCAACAAAAGGCAGCTCACTGCAATGCTTTAAGGGACCTTCTTTTTTTATAGGTTTGTGTGATGCTCCTCTGTCCCTTTCTGTTTTTTTTACTATCTTTCATCCTTATCTCAGACTGTGGTTTTAACCCTGCTTTGGGTGTTTGGACCCCCATCTCCTTTCTGATTATCTGGAGCCCCTTACCTCCACTGGGGATCTCTGTAGAATAGAGGCAGAATGCCCCTTCTTTAGTCAGGTTTATCTACACTTTGGTCTTCCCTTGACCTTCACTGGTCATCCATGATTTCTCAGATCCTCTGGTTTCATAAGATGATAGGATAGACAGAGTGTTTCTAGGTTGCTGACCAGTGCACGTTGATTACACTTAAGGACTATGTTAGGCTTCCTACTATTCTCAACTTCATACAGTCTCCAGAGTTTTCTGAAAAATGGGAAGCGAATGGGAAGACATTGTCCCTTTCACTTTATTAAAGTCTTCTCAGCTTCTGTAGCAGGTGCTGCTTTATACATGGTTTCAAAGAACAAATTTTTCTTTACCAAGGATGCAAAACTATCAAAGCATTAAAACTATAAGCATCTTGTGGGTCAACAGGAAAAGCCCACTTTTTAGTGTTTGCCAGCAGTTTTTAGGCAGTCTGTTACTAGAATTCCCATAATTGTTTCTTTTTTTTTCTTTTCTTTCTTATTTTTTACCTGTTCATGCCCTCAGCATCCAGGCAAAACTCCCAGTATATGTTATAACATAAACAATTGTGCTCCTACTATCTCATCTCTAGAGAAGTTCAGTTCATGGAATGTAAGAGCCAAAGTCTCTTAGGTGGCTCCTGCCCTCTATAGCAAGTTTTTCATTACTTTGTCAAAATGAATACAATCGTAGCCAGGAAAGTTTGTGCATGCCTAGAGGGAACCCTATCAGTTGATTGAGTTTTCGAGACCATAGAACTGAGTTTTTGAAAACTCAGAGCTTTTGAATGGAGATTGCTGTACAGCGAGGATTGGGAAATGTACCCATTTCTTCACTGTAGTGTGATCTTGGAGCTCTCCCATGATGTGCTGCCAGAATCCAAGCCCTCCATACTGGCTAAGCCTTGCAAGTATTGCCAGGAAGTTCTCTAAGGATTTGGTCCTATTAAGCTTTATATATATATATATATATATATATATATATATATATATATATATATATATATATATACACACACACATATATATATATATATATATATATATATATATATAATATGTATACACATACACACACACACACATATATATATATATATATATATATATATATATATATATATATATATATATATTACACCTTATTATAATCAGAAACATCTACATTCTTCAAACAAACTATTGAGCAAAACATCCATACCCAATAACTCTACAGGTGACTGCCTGTTCTCAAACTCTGTTGGAAAAATATGGAATAAACTACCCTCGGATATCTCATTTCTGACATCTCTCCCACTTTTTAAAAGGAATCTAAAACTGTATCTCAATAAAAAATGGCTATGCCCTTGTAGTAACCCAGACTAACTCTGTTTCTTTTCTTGTCTTCTTCCCTATTTTTTCCCTACTATAACCTATAACTCAGCAGGGGACTGCCTGTTCTCCAACTTTGTGGAAAATATGGAATAAACAACCCTCGGATATCTCATCCCTGACTTTTCTCCCACTTTTTAAAGGTATCTAAACCGTACCTCAATAAAAATGGCTATGTCCTTGTACTAACTAGACTAACTCTGTCTGTTTTCTTTTCTTTACTTTTCTTCTTCCCTATTTTTTCTCCCTACACCCCTTTCAGCTTTTCTTTACCTCTCATTACACTTTATCATCTTCTTATAAAATTTCGGTTTAGATTCGTTGTATGTAATGAGTATTGTGATATGCACATCACGTAGGATGTAGTTTATGTATGTTTTGGTTTTAAGATTGTAATTTGCACATTTCCTGTAAAAAAAATACTATTTGGTTTGCTGTTATCATTATATTTGTTATAACTTCTATTGTAAGGCCTTCTTAAACCTTGTAATAATTACTGGAGCTTTTCTCCCCGGGCCTGTACTGAAAATGGACATATATCCAGATAGACTAGCCCGGTCAACAAATGTAAAATAAATAAATAAAAATAAAATATATATATGCACACACACACACACATATATAAATATATATGTGTGTATATATATATATATATATATATATATATATATATATATATATATATATATGGTTTCCCTTTGGAATCTCAAAATATTGAATTCGAATTTCAGTTTTTCGAGACCAAATTGTCGAATCTGCAGTTGCGCAAAACTGCAGAATATTGAACCTGGAAATGTCGAACCCATGGTACTGATGGCGTGTTAGGTAAGTGTTATGTTTTTTAAGGGTTTGTGGGAGGGTTTGTGTGTATGTGAGTGTGTTGGGGAGTGTTAGGTGTGGCTTAGGGTAGGTAGGTAAAAGCGTGAGTGTGTCAGTGTTGAAAGTGGTGGTGTCTGTATGTATGTGATGTGTGTTTGTGCAAGGGGGGGGTGTAGAATGTGTGGTGGTGGGTTTTCTGTCTTTTGGTGTTTATTGCAGCCTCGGAGTTTGTGAGTTTTCGGCTTTATAGTCTCGAGATACTGAAATTCAATATTTCAGTATTTCGAGTTTATAAAGTGAATATATATATATATATATATATATATATATATATATATATATATATATACATACATTTGTATACACACATATGTATATGTGTATATATATATATATATATATATATATATATATATATATATCTATATATATATATATATATATATATGTGTGTGTGTGTGTGTGTGTGATTTATCCTCAATGTACCCAAATCTTCAATAGGTTTTTGGATGATATGTTTGTTCTGAGGGATGGACCTGTTGATGCTATTGATGATTTTATAAATTATATTGGAACCACCACAGAATTATTAAAGTTCACCTATACCAGAGACCTTGACAAAATTTCCTTTTTAGACGTCTTTCTGGAAAAGGATTATGAAAATAAGAGGTTTGTTTCAAAATCTTTAAGAAAAGCATGTATTCAAACTCACTATTGCATTTTTCTAGTACATACCCAGTCAGACAAAAGAAAGCAACAGTTAAGGGACAGTGTGTGCGTGCAGCCCATATGGTATCTGGTATTGATGAATTTTTAGATGAATTTGACAACTTGAAAAATATGTTTCAAATAAGAGGCTATCCTTGTAAGTTCGTTAGTGATATAATGATTGAGGTGGTTAACAAGAGAGAGCGTGGGTTTTATGTGCCTTTACTTTCTTGTAGTATGACTGACAGTGGGCCTTTCACCAGTAATCAAGAAACTGACAATGTTGCAAGTAAGAATGATTACAAGACTTCTTTCATCACTGCATTCACTCAAGATAGTTACATAGTAAGAAACATCTTAACAAAAAACTTGTCTATTTTGAAACATGACAAGAACATCAGACCACTAATAGGACCGCAACCTATTATGGTATATAGGAAAGGCAAGAATATGAAAATCATATCTGTGACCAGTAACTCTTACCCAAACCACAGGTCAGGTTCTATGAACAAATGTGGCACATGTAACTATTGCAGTTACATTAAAGAAGGCAAAATTTTTGACATTAATAATATTGAAATCAGAATCAATCAGAAATACAACTGTAATTCGGAGAAAGTGATTTACTGTGCCATGTGTACCACCTGTTCTTGCTTTTATATAGGCAAGACTGATAGAAAGTTAAAAAAATCGCATATACGAACACCTATATGACATAAGGAATAAAAAAGAAACAAATTCTCTTAGCAAACATGTTTTGGAGTATAATGACCATAAGTTCCAATTTTTTATTATAGACAATATCAGTACCAACATGAGGAGTGGTGCATGGTCACTATTACTTGAGAAAAGAGAATTATACTGGCAATTACGTTTAAATGCCGGGAACTGGCCAGGCCTGAATGAGCATATTTCAATTAGCCCAATTTTAAAACTAACGGCACTAGAAAGATAAAATGTGTGTGCGTGTGTATGTATATATATATATATATATATATATATATATATATATATATATATATATATATATATATATATGTGTGTGTGTGTGTGTGTGTGTGGGTGTGTGTGTGTACATATATATATATATATATATATATATATATATATATATATATATATATATATATATATATATATATATATATATATGGGCAGGATTCACGAAGGCTTGCACGGAGTGTAAGAGACGTGCAACACTCCACCATGCAAGCCTCGCGATCCAGGAACAGCCCTAAACTCTGTGTAAGAGACCAGCTAAAACGTCTCTTACACGGACTGGGCGTGGACATGCTAAATACCTCACTTGCAGCTGAAAGGTATGCAAATGAGGTATATTAGTGATCCACAAAGCAGAAACCAGTCCGTGTAAGAGACGTTTTGCTAGAAATGTACTCAGTTGACAACTGAGTACGTTTCTGCAAATTCCACAACGGAGCCATGTCAGCTCCAAAAAAAGGGTGCATATGACTCAGGCAGCATGCCAATGGCCAAATATGTGGCCATTGGCAAGATAACCCGATGCAAAAATATTAAAAATATAATTTTTTTTTTCGGCGATCGCCGATGTTTAAACCCAGCGCAGCCCCGCGCAAACGGGGTACGCTGGTTTACACTTCATTTGGCTGTTAGCATGCATATTACGCTCAGCTCAGCTAGCAGCACATAGATTTAGTGTGTTAAACCACTACTCAGCTACGGGCACTCATTTTGCACCAGTTAAACCACTGCTCACCTACGGGCAGATGCACTCAACCTGTTAAACTGTAGCTCAGCTATGGGCACATCTGGCATTTTTTATTGTTTTGTTACCTCACATTTGTTCAATATAAATGGGCTATTTCATTACATTTTACATAAAATGTGATTTTATGTGTACATATTTGTCAGGGACTTGTTTCGTGCTTATTTTGCTAAAAATAAAAATTGGTGTTATGGGGGCTCGAACCATGAATGCCTGCTCTTCAGCCAACATCTCTACCGCTACGCTATTGCTTCTTGGCTTACTTTGCATATTTAGTTCTTATATGCTTTCCCACTGACTGCTAACTGTAGCTGTGCTACGGGCACGCCTGCAAACAGCGACTCACGGTTAAACATCTTTACAATTTAAAAAATTATGTGATGTTCATTTGTACATTTTATATTCGTAGTCTGTGGGGACATGTGTTGTGTTGTGTTTATTCACATTTCCATGGACTCTGGCATGGGTGTTTACTTTGGGCACTTTTACTCTTCTGGGGGCGTGTCCGCTTACAGGGCTCGGCCTACGGACACGCCCCCTACTGTCTTACATGGACCGTGTTAGCCTTAGGTGTGATTCAGCATGCTCTCATGAATATGCAGAGCATGCTGACATCACTCCGTTTAACTGCAGCCTCCGTGTATGAGTTATAACTCTTACACGGAGGCTTCGTGAAACCTGCCCATATATGTATATATATATATATATATATATATATATATATATATATATATATATATATATTTCTCCATTATGCATTTTAACATTTTAACATTTTAAATAATTCACATGTTCAGTATTTATATTAAGTGTATTTCTTTCTCTTAACATTTTCTACTATATCTAGTTTTTAGTATTTAATCACACATATTTATTGTTTTAACACATTCAACATGTTTAAATATTTATTGTAAATTGTTATTTTTATGAAGCAGTGTTTATATATAGTGTTTTTTTAGGGTGGTGTGTTCCATGAACTTTTTCAGTTTGCATAGTTTGTCTACTTTTTAAATTCAGTGACTGTAAATATTGTGCTTTTAATGACATAATTGATTAGTTTATAACTGGGTGGAACTTCCTGTTTGGACTGTATAAGAAGGAAGTAACTATGTGGGGTAAATTGTCTGATGAAGTCTAGATCTTTCTGGACGAAAGCGCTCATCCTTGGATTTTTTGTCTGAAGTTAATAAAGTGTATTCTGCATTCTACAACTGTGTGGTGATTTTCAGCCTGCAATACTTTGAGTGGGTTCAATTCAGCTACTTATTCTAGCTTTTTTGTTTATCTGCTTCATTTTGTGCTTTGTGACTTTTTCAATAGCATTTTATTCCAAAATGAAAGACAATTCATTATTATTGACCTGGGAGGAGAGTTAGCATCTTTTGATGTCTATATGAAGGACCTGTGAACACCCTTTTTGCCATAAGATAATCCGTCTTGTTGGGGTATCCAGAAGGCTAAAAAACTATACATTCTTTCTTCCTGTGGTTGCTGGTATAGCATAGATTCTTAAATTATTTTTTTTCTAGTCCACTGAAGAGTGGAGCATTGATCAGATTAGGTACTTGATGCTAAGGAGGTGGAATATACTGGATGTGAACAATCTATAGTGAGTAGATTTAAAATAAAAAATGATGGGCATAGTATGTATACAGGAGTTAAAGATATAAAAAAGAAAAAAAGGACCAGGATTACTAGTGCAAGAGGGAGGAGGTTTGAGGTGATAAAGGAGCATTGCGGGGATGAGCAGTAGGTGTATGATGCATAGAGGTCCTTTGGAAGATTTGGGAGTGGTAACGGGATTTTATTGTGACCCAAATGGAGAGGAATTAGAGTACGTTGTGCAGAGAAAAATGAAAAGTGAGACAGAGGAGAGAGAGAGGGAGTAATGAGGACAGGGGATTTTAATGTAATGTTCAAACAAGCTTAGAGGATACTGAAAGGTAAAGTTGATTGTGAAATGTCAGAAAAGTTCATGGGAATGTATCCAGCAACAGATAAGAGTGTTAGATGCATGGAGATAAAAATGGGGGAGTACGAAGCTGTTTACATTTAGAAGTCAAAAGGACAAGTAGGAAAATGTGTTCACTGGGATACTAGTGGATGATGAAACTTTATGTGATGTGGAGACAATTGCATATATGACAGGGAGAGTTAGATCATTCTTTTTTACAGTGCTACAAAAAGGGTGTAGGGAGGGTCTGGAGAGCTTCTGATGGAATCTTAGTAAGTGTATAGGTTCAGATCAGGTACAGTGGCTACAAAAAATGGCTAGGAAGATAGTTTTAGTGATAAATCAGAAAATGGAAAAGTAGAGATGAAATCTTTGGATATTATTAAGGCTACTTGGAGGGAGGAAGTCATTGGATATAGAGTATGCAAAGCAGATGGTGAAGGATGAGATAACGGGATCAGAGATGGAATGGCAGCAGGAAAACTTAAGAAGAGGAAATCAAGGCAGAAGTGAAGAAAGGGGGAGGCAAATGGATAAAAATGAGGTGAATAAATGTACAGTTTTTAGTGTACAAGCTCAGACATTTGTTTCAGTTAGCATGGGTGACTGTAGCAGAGACGAACCATGGTAGGAGATTACCAAGAAAAACAGAAATAAGATGGATTCATTATATTTTGTGAGAATTTGTATACACAAAGAAAATCAAATAAGAGGATGTTTGAGAAATGGGAAAGGACAAAACTCAAAGATGAAGACAGAAAGGACATGTATAATGAAGTGTGGGTGAGCATGAATAGGAAAATGTGTCATAATCAATGCAGCAGGCGGAAATGGTGGTGTTATGTAAACAAAAGGAGGAGGGTGGAGGAATTCCCAGCATGCTATACACTAATTTCTTTATGGAATAGTGATTCAGAAATTTGACTAGGATATATATAACCAGGTCAGATATGTTGTTACCAAAGTTAGCGGGAGAGTCACAACTGGATTTTGTGAAGGAGATATTATCCACAGATTACTTGGAGCGTTAATAATTTTTATGAGTTTATGCCTAGCAGTGAAGATAAAGGAGCAAGGGTGGTGCTTGTGAACATTCAGGAGGTGTTTTTGTGAACATTCAGAAGGTATTTGATTCAGTGAGTTGAAACTTTATGATGACAACTTTAAGACGAGTACTGGAAGGAGGGGCTGCATGAAGTATTACATTATTATATAAGAAGCCAGATGTTCAAATCAGGGTAAATTGAGGCTTGACAGATAAGGTGAGTTAAGGAGAGTCCCAAGGCAGGGATGTCCTCTCTCTTCCTGTGAATTTTTGTTCTGGTTAAAGAAAATCTGGTATAGGGACTAGATTGATAAAAATCTGGATAGTGAAACCTACAAATGAGTAGCATAAACTTGTTTGCAGATGACTGCATGTTATTATTGGAAGATGTTGAATACATGTTGCTTCAGGTGCTGCAGACTTTTGTGGAGGTTGGAAAGAATTCAGGCTTGGTGTATCATATAATGAAACCATTATTAATAGGGCTAGGGTAGGGGTGAAATGCTCATCAGACTCTCTGAGGCCAAAAAGGAGGAAAAATAGTTAGGGTTGAAAATGTATTCAACAATAGGACTGATCATAATGCAAAATGGGGATAGTTAAGAGACATGATGAAGGGAGTGCTAGATAAATGGACTGCCATGATGCAGACATTAATTGGGGGAATAAAACTGGTAAGAGAGAGGGTGCTACATCAAGCAGTTTATATACTAAGACATGTGCACATTTAACTAACGTGTAATGAATATGGGGATTGCTGAATGTATGTAATGGATTCAATTAGAGAAAAAGGAGAAATAATTTATGTAAGGAAAGACTGGGGAGCCAGAAGGTGTTAGGAGGATAGGGCATGTCTATGTGTGCTGTGGCAGTTAGTGTTGCACAAAGACTGATGCTCTTAGAAAATAATAAGCACAGACTGAAGGCTCGGGAGGGTGGATAATGATGTGGTAATGATGTGGGGGAGCAGCACTTTTAGAAATACAGCTAATGCAAAGAAAGCAGGAATAAGAACCTTTATGCAAGAGAGGGTGACAGTAAAACAGCCAGAAGGGACTAAAAATAGGAACGTGCTGAGTCACAGGCTGCTGCAAGTATTTAGGAGTGCATTGAAAGAGTGGGATAAAAAAGACTGCGGGCTATAGGACAAATGCAAAAAGAGGGGAAGAGAGGGCAATATATGTCCCTCAAGCAGAAATGCATGATTGTTTTGGCTGAGAACAGATGACTGGTTAGTCTACAAGGGAATAATTAAGGAAGATGGTGTAGAGTGAGAAAGAAGGCCAAAGAAATACAAAAGGAAGGATTTGCAGAAGGGGTAGTAACTGCGGGGATATAGAAAAAGGAAAATAATACTAATTTATTGTGATATAGGAAGAGAAGAAACAGTATTTTTTAGTACGGCAGGAAGGTGTGAATAAAGAAAAGTGAGATGTAGGAGAGCAGTGAGAAGTGGGCAGAAACATGAGAGACGTTGGAGCAGTTAGAAGTATCTGGAATAGTGCAAGATCAGTATATGAGGATGTTACATAGATGATATAAGATCCCAAATGCTGTAGCCAGTGGGAAAACTCAAGAGTGTTGGAAATGCACAGGAAAAAGTAGACATCATACATATATGGTGGGGATGTAAAGTGGAGAGAAAAGTATAGCTGACAATGAAAGATAGATAAAATAGAGGTAAAAACAGGGTGGGTGCTATAGTTATTCAGAACAGGTGAAAAGCAGGAGCATTGGGGAGAGAAGACAGGAGGGAGATGTTACTTTTGACAAGATTGTTATAAAAGAAACTGCAAAAGGATGACATTGTAGGGGCCTCAGCAGCTTCAAGAAAAAAAGGTAGGACAAAGGGTAAGGCAACTAGCAGAAAGTCAAGGTGATAAACATTGGGGGAAGGGATTACAGAAGAACTGAGATGCAATGTGGGAGAGGTAGGAAGAAGTGTGCAGAGGGGATACTAGGATAAGAGTGATAAGAGGATAAGTGCTATAATTTGGGTGGGTGAATTTGTTTTAGTGGACAGACAGGGAAAATATGACTATAAAAATTATGTTACGATTGTGTAAAGCATGCAGCGTTATATGTGGATGGTGCTTTTTGCCAACAAATACAAAAAATAAATCTCTGCATTATTAGGTTGTGTCGATGTAAACAACAAAAATAAACTGCTCTGAGTTTGCATGGGTTGAGCTAACTTAGTTCATTGAAATATAAAAGATTTCAAGAAAAAATAGATGATGAAAGTGACTGCTCACCCTTCCCCTTCCTTATCCCAGCAGCTAGAATAAGTGAGCGAAGCTGTTGAAGTAATGAAAGTAATAAAGAAATGAAATGTTCGTAGCATTAGAAAGTAAAAACATTTTAGTTTATAGTGTATGTATGCTTAGCTTTTCCACCTGAATGTCATAATAAACAGCTAAAACCACTTTTCTCTCTCTCTCAAATTCTTATTATGACTTAAGTGAGGCACGAAGACTTCTACTATGTAATTCTTTTTTTTGGCTAGTATCTGATCTTTGAGCTCCATTTCCCCTGAAAATATTTGTACCTTAACTCCTCATTGGCAGTTGTACAACACATTATGGGCACGTCCTGTAATTGTCTTTACTGTCACGGACTGTAACTTGTAGGTCTCATACACCCCTACTGACAGCTCTCTCAGTTAGACCTTGTCAGTTACACTGCACTTTGATTTCATATTTATTTAACATGTACAGTGTCACTAAGATGAACACATTTACAAACAACACTGGTGATAGAAGAATGGGAGTCTTTTTTTTCAGTTGGTCTAAATTATGCAGTCTTTTGCTCTTGCATTGTGTTTTTCCCTTTCAAGACATGTCTTTACAGATAACGTTATCTATAACTTTCATAGTAAAGCATGTTAAAGCATTTGTTTTGTAAATATAATCTTAAAAATCACAGTACTTAGCTGTGAAATTATATTGAATTTTTGCAAGTCAGCATCAGCAAAAGGGCTGCTGTATCATTGTGGTTGAATCTGGTCGGCCATCTACTCTTTACTAAGTCATGTCTGATGCACATATGGTTTGAGAATCTACAATGCTATCTTAACTGACATGATGACAAGGATTCCCCATTGAAATGTCAGCACTCGAAACCCGGAGTGCTGACAAAGCAAAAAAAAATTCCAAAAACAACTGAAAATAGAGAATTTCAAAAATAGCTCTTCTCCTTCAGAATTCTTTTTCATAGGGTCATAGACTGTTACTAGTCTAATGACCCAAGGGCCTTTCTAAGTCTAGCCAAGTTTTCCGGAGATAATAATGATGCCCTGCATCCAAATAGGAAATTGAGGGCCAGGCATTTATAAGCTACCTCTGTCCATAACGGACATGGGTGCCAGACCTGATGTAAATTTCCTATTCCCCATCCACTTGTCTAGATCGTGGTTAAACTGGGTAATAGACTAATTCAGTTTCACATGGATGGGAAGCCTGTTCCATAGGAAGGGTAGTCTCTGGGACACATGTCTTTCTCTCTAGCATGTTCTGTTTATGTCACAGACAAAATTCAGGTCTCTAGACCTTGTATTTCTGTTTTTTTTTGACTTACAAATATGTAGAAGATTCATAAGTGTGGGGTTTGAGGATGTCTTGTAAGCCAGGCATAGATCACCCCCTCAGCAATCTATAGGAGACTGAGTAGAAGGAAAGGGCTTTAAGGCACTCTGCATAAGGCAGGTTTGTTACGCCTTGTATTATTTTTGTAAGGAACCTCTGAGGTTGCTCTAGTTGCTGCATATGCCTGGTCAGATATATACCAAAGGCAGCACTGTATGATTGGTCTGATAAGGGAGGCGTACAGTGGGATAATGATGTTTTTGGTCCTAGATGCCATGCCCTTACTTATAAGTTGTATGACATAAAAGGATTTCCTCACCACTGTGGCCACATGGTGGTCAAAGGTAAGGCTACTGTCTACTTGTGTACCCAGATCCCTGACCATTGGGTCAACTCCTAGGGGTGTATAATTAACATGGTAATTAGCTGTGATGGTTGGTTTCCCAAAGGGTACAATTATGCATTTCTTAGCATTGAGTTTAAGACCATGGCTTAGGCACTATTTATTAGTCAGAGATAGACCTTCTTCAAAAATGCTAGTGTCTGCAGTGTAACTGATGATAACCCTCAGCTTGCAATCATATACAAACTTAGTCAGCCATAAAGCTTCAGCAAATGCTTCCATTTCAGAGAAATAAATTCCAAAAAGTAGTGGGCCCAATACTGAGCCCTGTGAGACTCCACTAGTGACTGGCTTCTTGGTGGAGGTGGCCTCACCTATTTTGACCTCCTGTGTCTTATTAGTAAGCCAGTTGTCTATTCAGTGGGTGATAAAAAGGTTTATACCTAAATTAGTGAGGTTCTCTATAATTGTTGAGTTGGGTATTGTATCAATAGCCTTGACTAGGTCGAGGTAAGCTGTGTGCACAGCCTTATTTTCATCCAGTGCTTCGGTGACCCTCTCAAAAAATTCACCAGATTAAATAGAAATTATCTTCCTTTAACAAAGCTGAACTGTGATGGGTCCAGCATTTGCAGGTTACCTATGTCCTCATTTATCATGTCCATGATGACTCTTTCTGTGGCTTTACATATGAGGGTGGTTAGACTTATGGGCCTGTAGTTACCTGGATCAGTGTGTTGGACCTCCTTTGTGAAGGGGAATGACTGTAGTCATCTTTCATTCATTGAGCACAAAACCTGACTGAAGGCTCCAGTTAAAAAGTCATTTTTGTAGAGGTCAATCATACACCAACTCTGAGATCACCATACCTTGAAGAAAAGCGAATATTCTGAGAAATGGCATGTCAATATATATAAGTCAGATCTTTCGGCCATTCAACCTCTGTATTCTGGGACTCGCTATAGTGGGTCCCAGCATTTCAAATGGTTATCAATGACGAGCCTTAACAATGTCGGCTACGTTGAGGCTTACAGACAAAGCTTACCTTGTAGGCATTATGCTAGTTATATGGACTGTGCCTTAACTTAAGGGGTTGTATGTAATATGTATGTTGTGGTGATTATGCAGGCATATAGTTAGATGAGCTTTATTTGTCACCAAGTTTTGAAAATGTATGTATTTGATCCTTCATAAATTTTCAAATACATCTATGAAGAATTTATTTTATATTTTATTTTAAAGAAAGCAAGAAATGCAGATGCACAGCTTTGCTTAATAAGTTTTTTATTTTTTTAATATTAAGAATAAACATATTAAAAACAAGAATAAATAATTTCAAATCAATAAACATAAGGTAATACAGATACTACGTTAGGTATATAGAAACATTAAAAATGAATGCTTAATGACAATATCAATGAATAATATTCTGAATACTCCAAGCATAAGTATACATACACATTAAAATATTTTAACATTAATGTTAATGAGCATTAGCCTACTAGTATTTGTAAAAGGAAAAGAAAGATCATTATAAGGAAGTGTTCTAGAAATTATAAGAAAACCCTCCATTAAAAGCATTGGTTTGAAAAAAAATGTACCATAGTACAGTTACATATCAAATGTAATAATCCTGAGTTTCCACATAGGTAACAGATTTCTGTAACCCCCTTGTTCCATTTGGGGAATACCCAGCTGTCAGAGATCATTCATTAAGTATACCAGTTTATCTCCAATATATACATTTTTTTCTTTGTATGTGTTATACTTTTATAGTTACTACCAGCAACATATCCAGTAATGCCAATTTATTACTTGTCCAGTTATCTATATCAAAGTAAAAAATAAAAATGATAGAGCATCCTTTTGAATTCTACAGAGCCATAATGTATTACATATTATGAAGACGACTTTTCATAAAGTGGAAAATGCTGCTTTTATCAGATAGAAAATTAATTAAGAGTGAACTACCACTATTAGAGTTATGTTAACTAAAAGAGCCGTGCAAATAATTGTTTAAAAGACAAAGGTATAAGAAATTAAGCATGTCTTCTTGCCTCACAAATGTGTGCACTTTTTGCAATATCTAATACTTTTTGAAGCTTGCTAAGTTAGGCCATATGATGATGACTAATTTGGATAGTGGCTACTGAATCCTACATTTCATTGCTTGAACAAGTAACTATGGAAACGAAAGCATCTTCTAAAATATGAGTCAAAACAACAGCCATGAGAAATCATGCTGGAAGACTTGTTAATTCAAGTTAGTAAGTAAGTTGAGGGTGTTACTGAAATCTGCCTGCTGAATCATATACTTGTAGACTCTGAAAATTCTAGTTTGGATTTAAAAGCCAGACATGCTATGGACATAGTTTGCCTTTAAGCCAGAAACATGTAATTTATAGCTTAGATGTTACACAGTTTTTTAGCATTATGTATCTGTTTTAGTGTTTTATTTTATTTCCTTGAGCAAGTTCTGCATTGTTTGTATAATTATTTGAAAATAAGATTTTAACTTTTTTAATTAAAGAATTTTACTATTTAGTTTTTGAATGCCTTTGGCTGACATTTGACTTATTAGTTTTTAGGATTTATGCATCTTAATGCTTCCTATCGTGGTGTGGTGGTTACCCTGTGATGGGTAATTGCTCAGAGTTAATTCATACTAACAGCTGCTTGGATATTGGGAAGAGATGAAGGCTGAAAGTTTTATTACCACTTTAGGAACTTGGGTGCATAATCTGGCAGTTAGCCCAGAGAATTAAGACTATGAGCTATTAACAGATGTCTCCCCATGGTACATGGTTTGATTCCTTAAACCGCCATTTGCCTTGCTGTGTAAATCTGAACAAGTCACTTAATCAGACATTGCTCTGGAGCAATGGTGGAATTGGGATAGGCTCATCAGTTGCCTCCTGGACCTAGCATTTGTGAACCCTATAAATATTTTTTGCACTTGGCTTACTTAATAGTAAATAGTAAGGGGTATTCTTGTTTTGTTAGTTTTGATTAACTGATGGCAGAGTCCTATAACATTGGGAAGAAAGGGCAGAGGTAGTACAGAGTTACTATTTACCCCTACATTTTGGAAAAGGTGTAAACACGCCTATGCAGATCAATTTGTGATATGAGTCAAACATCATATGGTAAATTCCATTATCACACTGAGATACTGTTAGCAGCACACATAGAGTATTTAGCCTTGTCTATTACGTATATTTCCTGTACATACTTTTTTAAAAATCCACATTATTACAGGACCAAAAATGTGGTTCAAGTTACTCTACAGCATCTACAATGATCTTGTAAACACATGCTTAAAGTGTAATTTTATTACATTTCACATTATTAATAAGAATGAAAGACTACATATTTTAAGATTTCTAAGTTGATTTCTTATTATATAATGCTTCTTACTGACTATACACTGAGTGACTGACAAATAAATGAGCAGGTAAATAACATGAACTTACTAATTATTAATACTGAAATTTTTATTATAAGGTCATGAAAACAGTCAAGCATGTAAATATGTCTTTCGAATATTCTTTCTAAGCAACAGCTGAAATGACTGATTAGAAATAGACTGTCTAGGATTATTGTATTATAATTCAGTTTTTCTTTTTTATTGGCATATATATAAGATATAAAATAATGAAACTATATATATATATATATATATATATATATTTATGTATATATGGATTCACTTTAGAAAATTGATATACTGAAATGTCAAAATGCAGTATTTCGAGCCCATAAAGTGGAATCATGAGAAGAGTGAAAGCTCAGAAGTGCAAAATTCAAAACCTCGAATACTGGAGGTTTTGAATTTCGCACTTCTGAGGTTTTGCTGTGGTTATGGATTCAGGTAAGTGTGTTTGTGTTAAGGGTTTTGGGTAGGGGCTGTGGTGTGTGTCAGTGTGTTTTGTTGCTGTGATGTGTGTGTGCAAGGAGAATGTAGCTTGTGTGGTAGTGTTTTGTGTGTGTTTTTATGTAGTGCGACCTAGGAGTGAGAATATTTAAGTAAGGGGGTGTGGGGGGCACAGCCCCCCACATGGAGGTGCAGAGTGGCTTGCCCCCCTTCTTTTATGTACTAGAGAGCTTGTGTTTGTGTGTGGGGAGGAAGGTATGTGTTTATGGAGTAGAAGGGAGAAATTCAAAATCTCCAGTGTGCGAGATTTTGAATTTTCGGTTCTGAGTTTTTGTGGTTTTAAATTTTCGACTTTATAGCTTTGAAATACTGAATTTCGACATTTCAGTATTTGAGGATATAAAGTGAATATATATATATATATATATATATATATATATATATATATATATATATTGATATAAATATATATATATACATATTTGTATATATATATATATATATATATATATATATATATATATACATACATATATATATATTTATATATATATATGATGTTAAACACTTTATACAAATTCTTCCTTTCAAATGTGTACATATAAATGGCTGAGATACACACAGAAAGTGCAGGTAAAAGGTGCAGGGGAGGAGAATTATTCCTGTGCAATAGTGGAAATTGTTTAAGAATCGGAAAATTTATATATATATAAAGTGAGATGGATACATACACACACAAAAAGAGTTGATCACCTTTCAATTTAGTAAGTGTCCTGTGAAGATTTGGAAAAAGTCACATACACTATACATTTTAGGAATTCCAAGAACACTGACTATGGAGATAAGTTATAGAAAACTAAAGATCATGTATTGAAAGTGGATTCCACAGAAATTCAATTTCTCTATACTGGCAGTAGAGAATGAGCATGACAGATGGCCACAAAGGGAAAGGTATATATTGTAGTTTTGTTATTATAAGAAATATGCCTAATTTCTAAGGTTTGGAAAGCACCTTTGACAGACTTTAAAATGTACATTGTAAGCCACGGTGTATGGTGCTTTCAGAGACTATTAAATGGTGAAACAGAAGAAGAGCAGTCATACAAGACGATGGAAGAATGGAAGGAGATAACATCCTATAAGGAATGACAAGCATGTATTACGATCAAAAAAACAAGCAAATGTTCAAGTAGGACAAGTGACATTATATTTACTCAATGGCAGGAGAAAACAATAATGCCATCTAGACTGTCAGTATATGTACTTTTAACATTCTACCTCCCTTCAATTCCTGTTATCCACCTTACACTTTTTTCCACCTATTCCATGCCCTACAGAATGCTTATATAATTCCTGAGACTGTCACCCATTGCAGTATCTGTTATATGGCTCCTCAACACTTTCTGTAGTGGGAAGTACTTTCCAGGGATGAGTTAGTCCATACTATTGAATGGAAATTGACAATCTATTTGCTTACAGTATAATTTTTAAAATGTACTTGTTCATTAATAAGGTATGCATATGCATGTTACAAGATATATCCCTCAGAGACTAAGTGTGCGCGTGTGTGTGTGTGTGTGTGTGTGTGTGTGTGTGTGTGTGTGTGTGTGTGTGCTCGCGCGCGTACATTCATGCATGCAATTGTATGCCTAAATCTGACTGAAGTTAGAGTCAAAAATATTAATTGCATAAAACATGGGATATGGTATATTTCCCTCTTCTTTCTGTTTTTTTTTTCATTTATTAATTGTATTATTTTACAGAAAGTCCTTTCAATAACTAAAGTTTCTTCTGCAATTTCATTGGACTCTACTACATTCACTAATACAATAATAACCAATGGCTGGGTGTGGGTAATGCTGGATTTACCCATGGTTAGTGTGGTTTGGACACAAGAAAAAAGTTACTTACTTTTCTTAAATAATGTCCTTGTATAACGATGGTGTGCTATTTTTCCACCAATATCCTGGGCCTATCTTGATATACTGTGTATGTGTATGGGACGTTTGTTCCCACGCTTACATAGTACATCAGTGCTGTGTGAAGGAAACAGAGATAGGAAGATCTCTGTTGCTTTTTATTTTTTTTCTGATACTTAAGAGGTATGATAGAATCTAAAAATAAACAACTACATGGAAAAAATGATGGTAATGCTGCTGCTTCTGGTAGGTACACCTTTTGATCTGTAATTTGCGCTGTCACCTAGGTGGATTGTTCTTGAGATATACTTCTTTTTATGTTTCAAAAGTCCAGTTGTTTTAACTGTTGCAGGAGAAGCATTTTGATCACCAGCAAAACAGTGTCTAAATTATGGAAACCAGTTGTAGTAATTTCCTGTAGTGTAGAAAACTGCTTGAATTTCTAGCTACACCTCTTAAGTAAGCCATCTAGGACTGATTCAAATCCAAAGGTTGCAGTGTGAATTTGTCCTTAATTACTTTTTGAACTGCAGAAAAACTCTGCTCACTGTGTTCGTTTTTGCCATATTATACCAGTATTTACCATATTTATGTGTTTCAGGAGGAATGAGAGGCTTTAATAATAATAGAGAGAGAAAGGATGGAGAAAACACAAGGAATATCAGGTACATTTCTTGAGTTTTGAATAACACACCTGATTTTCCTAGAATTTTCTTTGTACTGTCTCTCTCATACCTCTGGACTATCTGGATTTCTATTTTTTTTTCTTTACGGAGAAGAAAACTTAAAAAGTTATAGCATATAGTAATTGAAGAAAGTCAAGATGACTGGACTTTATTCCAGCGGTATATGCTCGATTTATATCAGACATGCCAGTTGGGCTGACCAATCAGTGTGCTCATTTTTGAATGTTAATGCTTAGTCATTGTATAGTTATAATTAGATCATGTATGAAGCAACTTGGTGCAGCATGTCATGAGACAGAGTTTAACTGAGGTCTGCTTTAGCCCTTTATTATGCACTGCAGAGCCTCTACTGGGGCATGAGTCGAAGCACCTGGTGTTAGAACATGGTCCTAGCCTTCGATCTCTACAACATGAAAAGCAAGTGGGCTACCAGCTGGGACTGCTGCTGTCATACATACAAGCAGCAATCCAAAGTCTTGTTCAGTTATTCAGTAGTTAGGAGACCAGGGCTTGAGCCTTTTGACTTCATATAAAATATTAGGCAATTGATGGATTAATAACTGAACTATGAAAACATTGCTTTTTTTTTTCTTTTTTCAAACATCTTGATAAATCCTGAAGTAAATATTAAACCTTCTACATAATAAAATTATTGCCTTTTAAATAGCTGATATAAAAAATAAAAGTGTATTTCACTTTACTTCCATTATTAGTTTATCCATTTCGAGCATTCCCTACCTACAAACATACAA
>NC_056729.1:278768825-278788825 GCF_019279795.1 Protopterus annectens | reverse complement strand
GTTGGAAAAAAAGAAACCCAAAAAACCCCCCAAAAAAAAAAAAAACCCCGTAAAAAAGGTTTTAGCAAAAGAATGGAAAAATTTTAATACATCCCCTGAAAAATTTAAAATTTTAACAAAAAAAAATTTTAACCCCAAAAATTTTTCCCCTTTTTAACCCCTTAAAATGATGTCATTTTTTTTTAAAAATATTTGTCCCGGGGGTTTTAAATTTTAAAACTGGCGGGGTTTTTCCCCACCTGAAAACCAAACCACCCCGGGGGGCCCGGGGAAAAACCAACCCAAAAAAATTTTAAAAAAACTTCCCCCTTTTTTTAAAAAAGCCCCAAACCAAAAAAGGGTTTTAAAATAGGAAAAACCGATTTTTTGGGGCCCCAACAAAAACCCCCCCCCAAAAAAACCCCCCCCCCAAAAACCCCCAAAATTCCCCCCGGGGGGGGCCCCCCAAAATCAAATAAAGGGGAAAATCCCCCCAAAAAAAATTTATCAAAAAATTAAAATTTTTTAAAAAAAACCCTTTGAATTTTTTAAACCCCCCCCCAAAACCCCAAAAACCCCCCCCAAACCCCCCCCCCCTTTAAACCCAAAAAAAAAACCCCCCTTAAAAATTTTCATCCCAAACCCAAGTTTCCCCTTCCCAAAATAAAACCCTTTATTTGTTCAAAACCCCCTTTTGGGGGAAAAAAGATGTCGATAAAAACCCCCAAAACAAAAAAAAAAAACCCCAAACCAAAAAAAGAATTGCCCTAAAAAACAAAATTTAAATTTCCCATTTAAAAAGGGTTCACTTGAATTTGGGTTTTTAAAAAACCCCGGGAAAAAGACCGGCCGAAACAAAAAAAGGGCCCCGAAAGGGTTGTCCCCGTTAAAAAAATAATTTAGGGGCGTTCTTTTAAACCCCCTAATTAAAAAAAAAAAGGTTGAACCAACCCCCGAATTTTTTTTAAAAATTTTAAAACCCTGGCCCCAATTAAAAAAGAATTTTTTCCGAAAACCTTTTTTAAGGAAAAGGGCCCCAAACCCCTTAATTAGCAAGTCCGGGGAAAATTGGGGTTTTTCAAAGCTGCATTTTAAAAATTTTTGCAAAGTAAAAACTTTCTAAACAAATTTTTTTCTAAAAAAACCAAGTTTATGTTTTTAAAATTTTTAAATTTAAAATTCCCCAATTTTGCCTTTCCCCCCCTTAAAATTCCTAATAAAAAATTTTTTCCCCTTTGTTTAAAAATTTTTAAAACCCAAGACAAAATCAATTATTACACCCCCATAAAAAAAACCCAAAAAAAAAACCCGGGGGTTCCCCCCTAAAGGCCTAAAAAAAAATTTCTAGCCAAAGTTTGGGGCTTTAACCCCTTTTTACCCTTTTTAAAAGACTTTCCTTTTTTCGTGTTTCCACAGAAACCTATAAGGGGGGGCCCCCCAAACCCAAAAGGGCAAATCCTAAACCTGGGATAAAAATTTAAAAGGGGATCCCCGGGTCTTTTTTTCATTTAAAATTTTTTAAAGAAACCAACCCCCTTACCCTGTTAAAAAATTCCCATAAGGGGGGGTAAGGGGGTTTATTTTTAAAGGGAACCATTCTCTAAATTGGTTTTAAAAAAAAGGGTTTAAACCCCAAAGGGGTTACCTTGGAAAATGGGAGTTGGTAAATTTTTAGGCCTTTTAATGACCTTTTTTTAAAATATTTGTTTTAAATGGGGGGAACTTAAAAAAGAATTTCAAATACTGCGTTTCCCTTTTTTTCAAAGCCTGTAAAGTTTGGGTGTTTTTTTTTGCCAAGCCTTTTTTAAAATAATTTGCGCAGGATTTTATATCAAAAACCGGGAAAAACCAAAATCCGGGAATTGGAAAAATTTCCCCAAAGAAAATCCCTTTAAGGGGCCCCTTCCCCGGCCCATTTGCCCCTGCCATTCCCCCTTTTCTTAATTTCCCCAACCCCTTTTTTTTTATTTGTTTTCCAAAGGAAAGCCCTTTTCCCTTTGGAGGAACTATTAATTTCCCGGCATGTCAATCCTAAATTTTTAAAAGGGACACTAGGTTTTAAATTTTTGTTTTCCCCCACCCTTTTTAAATTTTGCCCTTCAAAAAGGTTCATAGGTTCATAGGTTCATACTAGGCTATCTGCCGAGGGCATTTATAAGCCTAGCCCATTGTTTTGTGGCTTCGCCACCCCTTTAGTATGGGGAACTATACCCATTATTTTGCTGTGCCTCTGTCGAGCAGTGACACTGAGGTAATTCCTGGGGTATATCTGCGATCTCCCATCCATTGGTCAAGATTTCTCTTGAACAAGGCCAGCCAGCTGCTCTGCCTCACATGTGCGGGATTTTGTTCCACAGCATAGGAGTCTTTGGGTGATGAATCTATCCCTCCAGCACGTCCTATTAATAGCCGTGTCGAGGTTTAAGTCTCCCGCCCTTGTGGCTCTGATGGATCTAGATTTTTTGAGGTGAAGCATATTCATCAAATCTGGGTTTGACATGGCCTTGTATGTTAGGCAAAGGTCACCTCTGAGCAAGCGATGGCGACTGAATAGACCCGGAGTCCTTTCAGGCGGGCAGCATAGGAGAGATTTTTGAGACCCTTTATCGTTTTGGTGAGGAACTTTTGTGGCCTCTCCAGCTGCTGCAAGTGTCGGGTCAGATACATTCCGAATGGGGCATTGTACTCAATCATTGGTCTGATGAGTGATGAGTAAAGGGAGACTATGACCTCCCTTGATCTAGATGAGAATCCCTTCATGATAAGGTGGGCAATGTAGAAGGACTTCCTAACTACTTTAGCTACATGGGTGTCGAATGACAGACTACTATCAACCTGGGTCCCCAGGTCCCTGATAACTTCTTCTGTGCTCAGTGGATTGCCACCTATTTGGTAGCTAGGGGTAACCTTGTTTTTCGAAGGGTATGACTATGCATTTTGGCATTTAACTTTAGGCGTGGCTCTGGCACCAGTTATCCGTTTCTGTGAGACCCTTCTGAAGGATATCTGTGTCAGATGTGTTTTCTACTATGGCCCAGTTTGCAGTCATCTGCAAACTTTGTCAGCTCATAACCCTCCTGTGTTTGCTTGTACTTGGAAAAGTAGATGCCAAACAAGAGTGGGCCAGGACTGAGCCCTGTGGGACACCACTTGTGACAGGCTTTGAGTCTGACATGGCGCCAGCAACTCTGACCCTGTGGGTTCTGTCACTCAGCCAGTTTGCAACCCATCTTGTGATGTATGGGTTAACATTTAAGCTGATGAGTTTTCAATGATACCCGAGTGGGGTATTGTATCGAAGGCCTTAGCCAGATCGAGGTAGGCTGTATGGACTGCCTTTCCCTCATCAATGGCTTTGGTGACTGTTTGAAAAAGTCAACCAAGTTTAAAAGGCATGATCTGCCTTTGACAAAGCCAAACTGGGTTGGATCCAAAGTCTGCAAATTCCCTATGTCTTTATTTATGAGGTCCATTATGATCCTCTCCATGGCTTTGCAGATAAGGCTTGTCAAGCTAATGGGCGGTAATTTCCAGGGTCTGTGGAGGCACCGCCTTTGTGAAGTGGGACCACAGTTGCAGTCGCCACTCCTGGAGTGCGTATCCAGAGGTAAGACTTTGATTAAACAGCTGTCCTAGCTGTGGGTTTAATTCCTCATTGAGTTAGTGGAGCACACAGCCGGGGACACCATCGGGTCCCATGGATGCTGTGTTTTTGCTTTGGAGAGCAGTTCTCACTTGGGCTGGAGATGTTTGGGGGCTGCACTCATTTGGTATAGATATCTCTCCTTTTGGGGGAGGGGAGAAGTTTGCACTGAACCTGTCCCAGTATGTTGGCAATGTCTGTAGGATCAGTAATCTTCACATCATTTTGAACTAGTTCTGAGCATATCTGGGAGTTTCCTCCTAGGTTTCTAACATAGCTAAAGAAGGCCTTATGATTGTCTTTTGAGTCTTTAGCTATTTTCTCTCGAAATTTGCTTTGGATGATTTTATGAGAGCTCTTAGTTTTTTACTTATAGTGATCAAGGGTGTCTTACCTTTTAAGGATTTTGCTCTATCTTGTAGTAGCTTCCTCCTTTTGTTGTAGAGTTTGTTTATGGCTGGGGTCCACCAGACTGGGCGCTTGCCTTTGGTACAAAGAGTCTTTGTTTTGCTTGGGATTGCCTTATCCATGCAGTCCTGCAGGTGCTGGTAGAAGGCGTTTGTAAGTGATTCAGCGGCTTGAGTATTGTTTTCCGCCGGCTCGGGGGCCTGAAAGGAGACCACACTAGTCTTTAGAAGTGTGAAGTCGGCTTTTGAGAAGTTCTTTACTGTGGTCTTTTCTATTTCAGGTGGGGGTGGGATGAGGACGTCCAGCGAGATTAGTTTGTGATCTGATCTCACCAGTGAGGGTATACTTCGGTGTTGAACATTGTGCTCCCATGTTCGTGATGATGAGATCAAGTATGTTATCTCCTCTTGTGGGGATGGTGACTAGTTGTTCCATGGCATTTGAGTTTATGAATTCCAGGAACTTTTGGGCTAGGGTGTTTGGGCTTGAGTAGTGTTCCCAGTCTATATTAGGGTAATTGAAGTCACCTAGTATGATGGTGTTTGGTGATACATTTATCCCCTCTAGTGTTTTCAGGAAGGCCATGTGAGTTTCCTGAGTTTGTGAGGGTGGCCTGTAACATGCTACAATTTGCAGAGCAGTCTTGCCTATGGTTAATTGCACCTGGATGGTCTCCGATGCATCGTGCGTTGCCACCAGTCTTGAGGTGTGGGTGTCCTTGATGAATATGGATACCCCCTCCTTTCTTGGTATTGTCGGATTTTGGGGCGGAGCATGATATGAGGTAAAACCTGATAAGCTGGGGTGCTCTCAGGAGCCTTGAACCAGGTTTCTGTCACAGCACAGACATCGATGTTCTCCATACTGAGAAGGGCCTCGAGTGCGTGCATTTTGAGATTTAGACTTCTGGCATTGAGCAGCATTACCCTTAGTTTTTCCTTTTTGTGTTCTAGGGTGGTAGGTTTAGAATTTGAGCCTTGCCTAAAAAGGCACTATGGGGGTGGCAAGAGCCTTTGCCAATATCCGGAATCCCAGGGGTGACAGGTGCAAGCCGTCCCTTGCGAAGCAGCGTGGCTTGTCCAGCATGTCATCCCAGGCAGACAGATACTGGATCCCCTTTGAATGACACCAGTGTTTAAGCCAATTGTTAAAGCTGATCATCTTATCTCTGTATTGTGGCATCATTCTTGGTGAAGGTAGGATACTGCTCAAGGTCAGGGTCATACCTGCCTGGGCTACATAATCAGAGAGCTCCTCAATGTCTCTTTTCATGTAGTCCAAGGAGTGCGTCTCAGGTCGTTTACACCAGCGTGGACAATGACTGAGTCATATTTGTACCTGCTGTTGAGAGACCTGAGTGCTTGTGTTATGTGGCGGATTCTAGCGCCCGACAGGCAGCTTACTGTGACCTTCTCCTTACTCAGTCTGGTGGCGGGACATCAGTGTGTCTGACTATGGAGTCACCAATGACTAGTGTGTCTGGCATTGTGTTTGGCCTTAAGGGCTGTGACTGTTTGACACTCTGACTGTGAGGTCTATGTGTTGCGGGTGTTGTGTTCTGAGGTGGTGGTTGTTTGGGTGTCTGCTTTGGTGGCCTCTGCTGTTTTGGTAGATTTTGATCAGAGCCTCGAGTATGTCTTTGTGTGTTTATGTGTATGATTTGAGGTTGTAATGGTACTATGTGAGACTGGGTCTATAGTGTGTGTGGTAACCTTCTCCTCCTGACTGGTCTTGCCAGTCCTATGTTGAGAGCTCAGCCTCCAGTTTGGCCGTATAGTTGCATCTCGCATGTATTTGTGTTTTGTGGGAGGAGGAAAGGGTTGTCTGTGTACATGAGGCAATTGAAACATTGCCTCAATATTCAGGTTCACCAGCTGAGCAGGAGAGGACACTAGCAACTGATCCCTCGACATGCTAGAAGGGTAGGCGAAAAACTTTAAAAAGATTCCGGGGGCGTGGGTGACAGAGAAATGGGGGTTGCCTTTTGGGGTACTATCTATGACAAGAGTGCCGTATCAAGGTAATAAGTACTGTAGGAGCAAGTGCTAGGTTTAATAGATAGAGAATAGTCTACTTGGAGTCAAGTAGAGTTGATCTTTTAGTTATAGGATCGCTGATTTGATCAGTAGTATAGTTCGAGGAAGGTAGTTTTAAGGGAAAATTTGAAGAGTGGACTTTAGGTAGCCGAATAGTTTAAACCTGCTTAACCGTGCTGCCCTAGTGTGCAACAGTGGCAGCTCAGCTAAATCGCTCTAAATCAGCGTTTAGCGCGTTTTATACCAGGGGCTGGAAAAAGCTAGAAACTGGCCCAAAACGACCAATAAACTACTAGTTACTGGCTGAAACCTCACAAAACTGGACAAAGGCAGCTCAATGCTTCCCACTCCCACTGGTAAGCAAGGTAGCTTCCCTTCCCCAAATAAGGCAAGGAAACAGTACACAGGAACTACAACCAAAGCCCAGGAATCAGCAACTCTGAAACTGGACTAAACTAGTAAAGCAGGAAAGCAAGGTAGCTTCCCTTCCCCAAATAAGGCAAGGAAACAGTACACAGGAACTACAACCAAAGCCCAGGAATCAGCAACTCTGAAACTGGACTAAACTAGTAAAGCAGGAAAAACAAGAGATATTTTTTCTTTTTTTTTTTCACAAAACAGGCAGAAACAGGTACAGCAAACACTTATAAATGCTATGAATCAGCTACTACAGTTTACACAGAAGAATTTGCTACAAATACAGTCAAATAGTAACAAACAAGGATTCCAAGTGCAATATTAAGTTAAATGCAGTAAAAACAGCTTCAATGTAACAGAAAGGCAGGCGAAATACAGTTGCTAGGTATTCAGATGTGGAAAGCAACAAAAATATACTTAGTATCAAGAAAAGTCGCTTATTCAGCTCTCTGCAGCCTGGATTACTCTGCTGGCCCACGTGGAGTCTGTGCTGAGTAGGTACAAGCTGAAAGTTTTATACCAGGGGCTGGAAAAAGCTAGAAACTGGCCCAAAACGACCAATAAACTACTAGTTACTGGCTGAAACCTCACAAAACTGGACAAAAGGCAGCTCAATGCTTCCCACTCCCACTGGTAAGCAAGGTAGCTTCCCTTCCCGAACATAAGGCAAGGAAACAGTACACAGGAACTACAACCAAAGCCCAGGAATCAGCAACTCTGAAACTGGACTAAACTAGTAAAGCAGGAAAGCAAGGTAGCTTCCTTCCCCCAAATAAGGCAAGGAAACAGTACACAGGAACTACAATCAAAGCCCAGGAATCAGCAACTCTGAAACTGGACTAAACTAGTAAAGCAGGAAAAACAAGAGATATTTTTTTCTTTTTTTCTTTTTTTCACAAAACAGGCAGAAACAGGTACAGCAAACAGTTATAAATGCTATGAATCAGCTACTACAGCTTACACAGAAGAATTTGCTACAAATACAGTCAAATAGTAACAAACAAGGATTCCAAGTGCAATATTAAGTTAAATGCAGTAAAAACAGCTTTGATGTAACAGAAAGGCAGGCGAAATACAGTTGCTAGGTATTCAGATGTGGAAAGCAACAAAAAATATACTTAGTATCAAGAAAAGTCGCTTATTCAGCTCTCTGCAGCCTGGATTACTCTGCTGGCCCACGTGGAGTCTGTGCTGAGTAGGTACAAGCTGAAAGTTTTATACCAGGGGCTGGAAAAGCTAGAAACTGGCCCAAAACGACCAATAAACTACTAGTTACTGGCTGAAACCTCACAAAACTGGACAAAAGGCAGCTCAATGCTTCCCACTCCCACTGGTAAGCAAGGTAGCTTCCCTTCCCCAAATAAGGCAAGGAAACAGTACACAGGAACTACAACCAAAGCCCAGGAATCAGCAACTCTGAAACTGGACTAAACTAGTAAAGCAGGAAAGCAAGGTAGCTTCCCTTCCCCCAAATAAGGCAAGGAAACAGTACACAGGAACTACAACCAAAGCCCAGGAATCAGCAACTCTGAAACTGGACTAAACTAGTAAAGCAGGAAAAACAAGAGATATTATTTTTCTTTTTTTTTCACAAAACAGGCAGAAACAGGTACAGCAAACACTTATAAATGCTATGAATCAGCTACTACAGCTTACACAGAAGAATTTGCTACAAATACAGTCAAATAGTAACAAACAAGGATTCCAAGTGCAATATTAAGTTAAATGCAGTAAAAACAGCTTCAATGTAACAGAAAGGCAGGCGAAATACAGTTGCTAGGTATTCAGATGTGGAAAGCAACAAAAATATACTTAGTATCAAGAAAAGTCGCTTATTCAGCTCTCTGCAGCCTGGATTACTCTGCTGGCCCACGTGGAGTCTGTGCTGAGTAGGTACAAGCTGAAAGTTTTATACCAGGGGGCTGGAAAAGCTAGAAACTGGCCCAAAACGACCAATAAACTACTAGTTACTGGCTGAAACCTCACAAAACTGGACAAAAGGCAGCTCAATGCTTCCCACTCCCACTGGTAAGCAAGGTAGCTTCCCTTCCCCAAATAAGGCAAGGAAACAGTACACAGGAACTACAACCAAAGCCCAGGAATCAGCAACTCTGAAACTGGACTAAACTAGTAAAGCAGGAAAGCAAGGTAGCTTCCTTCCCCAAATAAGGCAAGGAAACAGTACACAGGAACTACAACCAAAGCCCAGGAATCAGCAACTCTGAAACTGGACTAAACTAGTAAAAGCAGGAAAAACAAGAGATATTTTTTCTTTTTTTTTCACAAAACAGGCAGAAACAGGTACAGCAAACACTTATAAATGCTATGAATCAGCTACTACAGCTTACACAGAAGAATTTGCTACAAACACAGTCAAATAGTAACAAACAAGGATTCCAAGTGCAATATTAAGTTAAATGCAGTAAAAACAGCTTCAATGTAACAGAAAGGCAGGCGAAATACAGTTGCTAGGTATTCAGATGTGGAAAGCAACAGAAAATATACTTAGTATCAAGAAAAGTCGCTTATTCAGCTCTCTGCAGCCTGGATTACTCTGCTGGCCCACGTGGAGTCTGTGCTGAGTAGGTACAAGCTGAAAGTTTTATACCAGGGGGCTGGAAAAAGCTAGAAACTGGCCCAAAACGACCAATAAACTACTAGTTACTGGCTGAAACCTCACAAAACTGGACAAAAGGCAGCTCAATGCTTCCCACTCCCACTGGTAAGCAAGGTAGCTTCCTTCCCCCAAATAAGGCAAGGAAACAGTACACAGGAACTACAACCAAAGCCCAGGAATCAGCAACTCTGAAACTGGACTAAACTAGTAAAGCAGGAAAGCAAGGTAACTTCCTCTCCCCGAAATAAGTCAAGGAAACAGTACACAGGAACTACAACCAAAGCCCAGGAATCAGCAACTCTGAAACTGGACTAAACTAGTAAAGCAGGAAAAACAAGAGATATTTTTTTGTTTTTTTTTCACAAAACAGGCAGAAACAGGTACAGCAAACACTTATAAATGCTATGAATCAGCTACTACAGCTTACACAGAAGAATTTGCTACAAATACAGTCAAATAGTAACAAACAAGGATTCCAAGTGCAATATTAAGTTAAATGCAGTAAAAACAGCTTCAATGTAACAGAAAGGCAGGCGAAATACAGTTGCTAGGTATTCAGATGTGGAAAGCAACAAAAATATACTTAGTATCAAGAAAAGTCGCTTATTCAGCTCTCTGCAGCCTGGATTACTCTGCTGGCCCACGTGGAGTCTGTGCTGAGTAGGTACAAGCTGAAAGTTTTATACCAGGGGCTGGAAAAAGCTAGAAACTGGCCCAAAACGACCAATAAACTACTAGTTACTGGCTGAAACCTCACAAAACTGGACAAAGGCAGCTCAATGCTTCCCACTCCCACTGGTAAGCAAGGTAGCTTCCCTTCCCCAAATAAGGCAAGGAAACAGTACACAGGAACTACAACCAAAGCCCAGGAATCAGCAACTCTGAAACTGGACTAAACTAGTAAAGCAGGAAAGCAAGGTAGCTTCCCTTCCCCAAATAAGGCAAGGAAACAGTACACAGGAACTACAACCAAAGCCCAGGAATCAGCAACTCTGAAACTGGACTAAACTAGTAAAGCAGGAAAAACAAGAGATATTTTTTTTTTTTTTCACAAAACAGGCAGAAACAGGTACAGCAAACACTTATAAATGCTATGAATCAGCTACTACAGTTTACACAGAAGAATTTGCTACAAATACAGTCAAATAGTAACAAACAAGGATTCCAAGTGCAATATTAAGTTAAATGCAGTAAAACAGCTTCAATGTAACAGAAAGGCAGGAAATACAGTTGCTAGGTATTCAGATGTGGAAAGCAACAAAAATATACTTAGTATCAAGAAACGTCGCTTATTCGGCTCTCTGCAGGCTGGATTACTCTGCTGGCCCACGTGGAGTCTGTGCTGAGTAGGTACAAGCTGAAAGTTTTATACCAGGGGCTGGAAAAGCTACAAACTGGCCCAGAACGACCAAAAACCTACTAGTTACTGGGTGACATCTCACAAAACTGGACAAAGGCAGCTCAATGCTTCCCACTCCCACTGGTAAGCAAGGTAGCTTCCTTCCCCAAATAAGGCAAGGAAACAGTACACAGGAACTACAACCAAAGCCCAGGAATCAGCAACTCTGAAACTGGACTAAACTAGTAAAGCAGGAAAGCAAGGTAGCTTCCCTTCCCCCAAATAAGGCAAGGAAACAGTACACAGGAACTACAACCAAAGCCCAGGAATCAGCAACTCTGAAACTGGACTAAACTAGTAAAGCAGGAAAAACAAGAGATATTTTTCACAAAACAGGCAGAAACAGGTACAGCAAACACTTATAAATGCTATGAATCAGCTACTACAGCTTACACAGAAGAATTTGCTACAAATACAGTCAAATAGTAACAAACAATGATTCCAAGTGCAATATTAAGTTAAATGCAGTAAAAACAGCTTCAATGTAACAGAAAGGCAGGCGAAATACAGTTGCTAGGTATTCAGATGTGGAAAGCAACAAAAAATATACTTAGTATCAAGAAAAGTCGCTTATTCAGCACTCTGCAGCCTGGATTACTCTGCTGGCCCACATGAGATGAGACAAGTTTTTTGCTGAATGCTACTGTGTAGCTCAAGACCATTGGTAATACAACACGTATGTGTATATTCTATCTCTTGATGGAGCTGTTTATTATTATTGGATGAGAATTTGCCATCATGAGGAAACTTGGTCAACCATCATACCTCTCAACCTCTTAGAACAAGAAATCTGGACAAAGCCATAAATAAAAGTGGGACAAATGCCCAAAAATAGGTACACTTTTTAAATAATGCTCTTATAAGCTTAGAAGGTTGATAGAATAATGGGTTTTGCATTAGACATATTTTTCTAAAGGGTAAGAAGTCTGAAACTCAAATTTATGAAAAATGGTCTAAAAATATAGGGCAAAAATCTGGACATTCTGTAAAAATACGTACACTTGAGAGGTATGTCAACCATACTTCTAGATATTAGTTTGGATGTCTGTAATATAACTGAAGAAGAGGAGATGACCCTGCACTGATCCTTATGGTATTCTACTATTTATAATTTTACAGTTAGAGAAGGCACCAGCAACTTTCACAACTTGGAATCTGTTGGATAGCCAATTTGTAAGCCAATAATGATGTAGGGGTTTACACATTATTTGTCTAATTTTAAAATAATAACAGAGTCTGTGTGTCTGGGGTGGGGGGAATAACGTCAAGATCTTTGGCCAAGTAGACATAGGCAGCATTGCACTGTGTGACCAATGTCCACAGCCCCTGTAACCTTTTCTAAGAAATTTACTAGGGTCAGGAGATAGGACCTGCTCTTTCACAAAAACAAACTGTTTGGGGTCTAGATCAGTTAAGTTGCCTATACCCACATTAATGAATTCTGCTATGATATATACAATGGCTTTGCATATAAGGCTGGTCAGGCTGATGTGCTGCCCTTGAATATCAGAGTCTCACTGGCTGTTCTCAGGCATCAGGCACAAGCCATGTGGTTAGGCTTAGGCTGAATAGTTGAAGTAGAAGCTCATATAGTATATTCTCAGCACTGATAAGAATGCAGCCTGGTATGTTATCTGGCTACTAGAAAGTATTATTTGTAGTCTTTGAAAGAGTTTCTAAGAGTTATTGAAAAGTGATTTCAGGAGAAAATACTTTTTCAGAGCTTTTGCAGAGCAGCAGATAAAGTTAAGACTTCAATTGTCTCCTACTATATTGGCTATATGGGACAGGAATATGTGATATTGGTTTACTCTGAAAACCTTGCAACTGCATTGTTCGACTGGCATGTGGTCAAATGGCAGTTTTTAAGTCATCCGAATGTTCAACCAAAATGTACTGACTACACTACAGTAAACAGATAATGTAGTTCGAGTATTTGGGTTCAACATTTTGCAGGGAGATCGTGGTTCAGTGTGGAACAGGGAATTAGCCCATTTTGTCACTGTAGTGCTATCTCGGAGTTGGTATATTTAATGTACAGGGGGTGTTGGGGGTACAGCTCCCAATGTTGGGGGTGCAGGGGAGCATAACCCCCCCACACAAAATAGTAGAATTAACATGCCATTGCTTGTAGAATGTAACGGTACGTTAATGTAGCTAGCAGGAGGTGAGTGATGTCACCTCCTGCTATGTCGAACACATCAAACTACAGATGTCGATGTATTCATTTTCTCATTGGTTGCTGTTTCGAAATTCCGAATTCAGCATTTCAGGTCGACATTCTGAATGGTCTACTTAAGCGGATTCAGAATTTCAGTAGTAAACCTGTGATATCATTATGGATGAGCTCAGTACATTTCTGGACATTATTCCTGAAATTCCTGACATAATTGAAGAAAGATTTATATTTTTCTTTGCAATCTTTTTGTTTGTAACCTTAAGCTTGTACTCCATTTTATATTTTCTTATAGTGCTCTTAGGTTGCCTGCTAACATGTTACAGTTAGATCTTGTGGTAGGGGAATGCTTTTTTCTTACATTCTTTTTCTTTTTTTATTGTATAGTTTTTAATATGAGAGTTCCACCAGAAAGGTTTATTCCTTAGTTTACCATTATATTAAGGGAGAACAAACACTGAAATTTTTATGCAGCTGTTTAGGTGCTGGCAAAAGTTGGAGGCGAATGTAGCACCCACTCAGTAGGTCCCATCTTAATTTCTTTTCCTCACAACTGACCATCAGCTGCCAAGAGGGGATTTTCTAATCCACGGAGTATATGGGGAACTCCTTTTCATCCCTTGGATTTACTTTAACTTATACTTGGACCTGGTGAGAAGACTTAAACCTGGTGCAGCATCATATTGCTGCCAAGAAATGTTTGTGCGTTAAGACCCAGCTTCCCTATTCCTGCACATGCTTGTTAATGTCCAGTTATTGTAGTGCCTCCATGGCAACTCAACCAATGTCCCCTACTTACTTCCCTTTTAGGACAATTCTCTCTGTGTGTTCACAGCCTCCACCTGAGACTAAATACAATGTGAATCCAAGTACATTCCATCTCCCTCCAGGTTGGGTATGTCCATCTTTTTTATGGCAGTGCCTTAGATGTTCAAGCTACTAAGTGAAACCAGGTTGCCTAGGTCTTCATCAGAGCTTTATCCTTCAATACCATGGCACTTTCTTGTTGGACCCATTTTGTGGTAATTGATGGGAATTAGCTGCTACATGGTGAACTCAAGAAAACCCTGTACTATAGGCATAATGGAAATAGTGTGTCATGGTGAATGAGAGTGGAAATGCCTGCTGACTTTGGACCAAAATATAAACACCAGCCATAAACAGTGAGATAGATAACAGTAAGGATACCACCTATGATAAGGGAATAGTAATGCACGGCTGCTTGTACTACTTTGCTGTTGTAGGGAAAACATGATTAGAAAAGGATGCAAAGCGTCACCTGCAATTACAAATGAATCCTATAGGCTCTGGCCACTCAGTGACATGCATTGAACAAGAATTTTGCTGGTACTAAATCATGATTTTGTGATTTTGCAAACATTAATCCAAAATGAAGTTGACATCTTATTTAATATATTTTGGCAATACACCATTCTTATCATATTGTTGATACCACACTTAAAATGAACTCTTTTGTTAGATACCTGGGTACATACATGGACAAGGAGATCTGTTTTGACTACCGTGCTTTGTTTACTAGTAAAACATCCTTCTGCCAACCAAGGATTAAACAGGAAGTAGAATTACAAGAGTCAGTGTAGTGATACTGACCACATGTAAATAAACGTTTGGGGAGAAACTCACCTCCCCGGTGAACAGCATACACCACATGTTCCAGGTCTGGAGCCATATAGAATCACAGCTGGAGAAAGTCATAACTTTTAAATATGATGCCACATTACTTTATTAATTTACATGTTTACATGGTTATGACAGACTCTGTCTTTGTTATTTACCGTAAGGGAAAACATTTATACTTTGTTGGCAGCCAAGCAGACTCTTTGCTTTTTTGAACCTGTTTTATAAATGTATATAGTTGCAAAATCAATTTCTATCGATATCCATATCAGCAATAAGGCACTGGTCAATAATGCTTCAAGAATACTGACTGCATTAATGTTCCTATTATCTACAGAGGTATTAACTAATAAATTCACCTTATCAATCTGCATTGTTTTACAGTTGCCAGCCAGTTGCTGTCATCTATACCAATACTCATGATCTTCCAACAAATTCCCAGAACTCATTCCTTTTATACTTTAAACTGTTTTATATTTTCATGTCTGCCTTACAGATAATGAAGTGGATACATTCAGTGTTAGAAATAAATGCTCAGAGAGTGAGCTTATACAGCAACAGGAGGCAATGAATGACCATGAGGCTGTCATTCATTCTCCAATGCAAGATGCAGTGTCAGTGGTGCACCAGGTAGTATACTCACTTTAATGCATAAGGCTGTGGGTTCTAATCCAGCTGAAGGTAGATGAATTTCTGATACTGCAGTGCAGCATAAGGAAAGTGCTGCACTCCTAAGTGCATCATCCTTCAGATGAGAAGCTAAACTGAGGCCCCTATCTGCCTGAGTTGGTGGTAGGGCAGGTAGATGTAAAAGATCCCATGCCACCTATCAAAAAGAGTAGGGGAAGTTTCTTGATGCCCTGGCCAAATTTCCCCTTGTAGTACAAATACCACCTAAGGTCTCCCCTGAAAAGAAGCTGCTAGCCTAGTGAGACTAACCAAGTTAAAAAAAAAGATAAATAAAAGATGCCTGGTTACCAAGAGAACATCATTAGCTTCAACAAACTGGCTAAGTAGTTGGTGTCATTCTAAATCCAGTATGAATCAGTCTGGGATGATATGTTAGATAAGATGTCCTGTTTCAAAAGAGATGGCTGCTTTTGCATACTGCCTAAAGCCTTTGCTGCCCCAATAGTGACTTTTTTGGGCAAAGTCCTCCCACTGAACATTCCATCATCCCAAAATCAAAGTCAGATTTGTACAACATTATGGAGGCATTACTCAACAATAAGAGTCCAAACTGAAAGGCGATAAAGCTTTAGGTTCTCCTGCAAATTAAGAGCAATCATGTTTGTGAAGTTAATAATGCAATGATAACACTGTCTCTGTAACAGGGTTTTGCATCTATCATATCTTCAGGTCCTCAAGCAACTCCAGGGGAGTATCTGTGTTTGTCAACATTACTTCACTTCAAATTCCAAAGACTCTAATGTGGAGCTCCCAGAGATCTAAATGTCTCTTAATAAATTCAAATAATACTTCGCCAATAGCTAAAGGTCCTCAACAATATTCCAAAAAAATCATGGAGATTACCTTAACATAACTGAGGGTATTAAATATCAAACCATGTACCTTGTTGCTAGAAACTTCAATTATCCATGTTAGATATTATGAATATAAAGCTGAAATTAATTCTGTTGTAAATATGCTGAAAGAAAAAGTTTGCTTGAATATATGTATAGAGTTTACAATGTGCATTCATACTATATGTATAACAGACAGGCTTCTCTTCACAGCATCAGAAAATGCCTAACAAAGCAATACTGGAAAACAAGCATTACATGATTTTCTCATGTTTGTAGAACAAATATCTATTAACAGACATCCTTTTTTATAAATTCAGCAATACGTGATGTTTTTCCAGTAGGAACAGCTTATACAGATGTTTCCTTTCAGAATGGCATCCTCATATTAGCAAAAGTGCTTAAATCACAAAAGGACAATAGAAAAGTCTAAAAACAGACATTATGTGACTTCCCATAGAAGGCCAGAAAAATATACCAGGAGGAAATAACAATTTCTTGTGTGTGTGACTAGCTCTGTATATAGCTATTGTAGTAATTCAGTTATGTGAGAGAAGGACATAGAGAGGTATTTTGTAGAAGTCATCATTCATATCTGTAATGAAGGAAAACTTTGTAAATATATGCTACAAATCTGACAGACTACGTGTGGTTTGTTATAAAATAAGTTATCTGTAACTGTGCTTATAGCTGCAAAATATATTTCTTTATCAGTGTGCAATTTGAAAGGCTTGGTGCTTTAAACAGACTACAGATGGAGTCATGCAGAGCTATGTGTCTCTGATTCAGCAGTAAACAGCACAGCAAGACTGTGTGTCTTAAGAAGACTTCAAATCCCACAGCAAGCAAGCAAGTAAACAGCAAGCAGCTCAATATAATTTTTCAATCCAAGCACTGATTAACATACTAACATCTCTAAAAATGGGCATGCTCAATGTTTACTAGACTTTATTAATACGAGTGTGCTGGAACAAATTGTAAAACTACTTATTTGAAGCTTTAATATCCTTGATCTGGTCCTTACAACCAATGCCCTGTGTGTAACACACCCCACATATTGTCATCCCTGGCTAAATATAACCACGTTTCACGATGTCCTGATCATCAGCTATCTTCTCTTTCAGGCCTAGTAGTGACATCCAAGCACAAAAAGAAATCATATTTAGGGACTTATTCAGGGTATAACTTGTAGAAAACCTATGGAAAATTCCCAAAAATCACCACAAAATGGGCCCAACAAGAATGTGCCATGGTATTGAAGGATAAAGCTCTGACTAAGGCCTAGGCAACCTGGTTTCACTTAGTAGCTTGAACATCTAAGGCACTGCCATAAAAAGATGGACATACCCAACCTGGAGGGAGATGGAATGTGCTAGGATTCACATTGTATTCAATCTCAGGTGGAGGCTGTGAACACACAGAGAGCATTGTCCTAAAATGGAAGTAAGTAGGGGACATTGGTTGAGTTGCCAAGGAGGCACTACAATAACTGGACATTAACAAGCATGTGCAGGAATAGGGAAACTGGGTCTTAACGCACATTTATTTGCAGCAATATAATGCTGCACCAGGTTTAAGTCTTCTCACCAGCTCCAAGTATAGGTTAAAGTAAATCCAAGAGATGAAAAGGAGTTCCCCATATACTCTGCAGATTAGGAAATGCCCACTCGGCAGCTGATGGTCAGTTGTGAGGAAAAGAAATTAAGATGGGACCAACTGAGTAGGTGCCACATTCGACTCCGACTTTTGCCAGCACCTAAACAGCTGCATAGAAATTTCAGTGCCTGTACTCCCTTAATATAATGATAAACTAAGGAATAAACCTCTCTGGTGGAACTCTCATATTAAAAACTATACAATAAAAAAAGAAAAAGAATGTAAGAAAAAAGCATTCCCCTACCACAAGATCTAACTGTAACATGTTAGCAGGCAACCTAAGAGCACTATAAGAAAATATAAAATGGAGTACAAGCTTAAGGTTACAAACAAAAAGATTGCAAAGAAAAATATAAATCTTTCTTCAATTATGTCAGTAATTTCAGGAATAATGTCCAGAAATGTTCTGAGCTCATCCATAATGATATCACAGGATTACTATTAATTCTGAATCCGCTTAAGTAGACCATTCAGAATGTCGACCTGAAATGCTGAATTCGGAATTTCGAAACAGCAACCAATGAGAAAATGAATACATCGACATCTGTAGTTTGATGTGTTCGACATAGCAGGAGGTGACATCACTCACCTCCTGCTAGCTACATTAACGTACCGTTACATTCTACAAGCAATGGTACATTAATTCTACTATTTTGTGTGGGGGAGGGGGGTTATGCTCCCCTGCACCCCCAATATTGGGAGCTGTACCCCTAACACCCCCTGTACATTAAATATACCAACTCCGAGATAGCACTACAGTGACAAAATGGGCTAATTCCCTGTTCCACACTGAACCACGATCTCCCTGCAAAATGTTGAACCCAAATACTCGAACTACATTATCTGTTCACTGTAGTGTAGTCAGTACATTTTGGTTGAACATTCGGATGACTTGAAAACTGCCATTCGACCACATGCCAGTCGAACAATGCAGTTGCAAGGTTTTCAAAGTAAACCGATATCACATATTCCTGTCCCATATAGCCAATATAGTAGGAGACAAATGAAGTCTTAACTTTATCTGCTGCTCCGCAAAAGCTCTGAAAAAGTATTTTCTCCTGAAATCACTTTTCAATAACTCTTAGAATCTCTTTCAAAGACTACAAATAATACTTTCTAAGCCAGATGACATACCAGGTTGCATTGAAACTTGTAAAATAAAGGCGAAGAAGAATCATATTTTGGAGATTTGCCGGCTTTTATTGATTCTTCTTCGCCTTTATTTTACAAATACCAGGCTGCATTCTCATCAGTGCTGAGAATATACTATATGAGCTTCTACTTCAACTATTCAGCCTAAGCCTAACCACATGGCTTGTGCCTGATGCCTGAGAACAGCCACTGAGACTCTGATATACAAGGGCAGCACATCAGCCTGACCAGCCTTATATGCAAAGCCATTGTATATATCATAGCAGAATTCATTAATGCGGGTATAGGCAACTTAACTGATCTAGACCCCAAACAGTTTGTTTTTGTGAAAGAGCAGGTCCTATCTCCTGACCCTAGTAAATTTCTTTGAAAAGGTAACAGGGACTGTGGACAGTGGTCACACAGTGCAATGCTGCTTATGTCTACTTGGCCAAAGATCTTGACGTTACCCCCACCCCACCCACACACAAGCACTGTTATTATTTTAAAATTAGACAAATAATGTGTAAACCCCTACATCATTGTTGGCTTACAAATTGGCTATCCAACAGATCCCAAGTTTTGAAAGTTGCTGTTGCCTTCTCTGACAGTAAAATTATAAATAGTGGAATACCATAAGGATCAGTGCATCCAAACTAATATCTTGAAGTATGGTTGACCAAGTTTCCTCATGATGGCAAATTCTCATCCAATAATAATAAACAGCTCCATCAAGGGCTAGAATATACACATACGTGCTGTATCACCAATGGTCTTGAGCTACACAGTAGCATTCAGCAAAAAAGCTTGTCTCATCTCATGTGTAATACATGGCAGTCCTCTTTAGACAGATGCAACTATAAGAGACCTGGTTACTTATGAGGATGGCTCCTTCTCATTTGATCACCATGTGAGCATGATAGTCAGGAAATCCTTCTATTTGACCCAGTTAATATCCAAGATAATATCCTCAAAGTACAAATACGTCGTATTACTACTGTACTCTTCCCTTATCAGGCACATCATTGCATATTATTCCCCTTTTGTATGTATAAATCCATGTATATTGTAAATGGTCATCTGGAAAGGCCTCAAAGCCTTAAATCTGTCAACTATACTTAGAGATTAGCATGATGTTCTCTACAGTCATTAGCCTACCAGGTGCTTTGAGATGACCTAGATTTTCAAGGCATGAAAGACCAAATTACATTTGACCTCTTTTTTCTTAACAGGCACAGTGATTGATTCATTGAAGGAATAGTTCCTTAGCTCAATGTATTCCCAGCCTATGGAATAAGTTACCATTACAAGTAAAAAAAAAAACTACTTCTTTAGCTATCTTTAATGCACATCATGATGATTGGATGGGTAGACATA